>NC_068400.1:11691609-11874109 GCF_023724105.1 Carassius gibelio | reverse complement strand
GTTTGACTGTTGGTATGTCCTTTTTATGAAATACTGTGTTGGTTTTACACCAGATGTAATGGGACACACACCTTCCAAAAGTTCAACTGTTGTCGCATCAGTCCACAGAATGTGCTAAAAGTTTTGGGGATAATCAAGATATTTTTGGGCAAATGTGAAATGAGCCTTTGTGTTCTTTTTGGTCAGCAATGGCTTTTGCCTTGGAACTCTCCCATGGATGCCTTTTTTGCCCAGTCTCTTTCTTATTGTTGAATCATGAACACTGACCTTAATTGAGGCGAGTGAGGCCTGCAGTTCTTTAGATGTTGTTCTGGGTGCTTTTTAACCTTCTGGATGTGTCGTTGTTGCACACTTGAAGTAATTTTGGTAGCCCGGGCACTCCTGGGAATGTTCATCACTTATGGATAATGGCACTGAACGTGGATCGCTGGAGTCCCAAATCCTCAGAAATAGCTTTATACGCTTTCTAGACAGATACATGTCAACTATTTTGTTTCTCATCTATTCTTGAATTTTTTTAGATAACAACATGATGTGTTGCTCTCTAAGCATTCTACACTTCTGCTTCTGCTTCTTCTACTTCTTCTTCTTCTTCTTATTATTATTATTATATTTTTTTAATGGCGGTTGGCAAACATGCTACACTTTGTTAGACAGGTTTTATTTAAGTGATTTCTTGATTCAGCAGGTCTGGCAGTAATCAGGCTTGGGTGTGTCTAGTGAAAATTAACTCAGCTTTCTAAAATAATGTGGTTAATCACAGTTCTTTCATGATTTAACAGGAGGGGACAATTAATTCTGCATGTTAGGGACAGGTAGTTCTGGACAGACCCCTTCAACTCAAATTTTTCTATTGACTGATCACATCTAAAGTTTTCATTTGGGCTATATGAATAAGTGTGAATTTAATGTTACAAGTTCAGTTAGGCCAGTTGAAAGATTTAGATGTAACCAGTCACTAGAATATTGTTGAAAAGAGCTGGAGAGGATTTTATTTTTTACAGTGTGTAATTTTTTTGTTTTTACTTTATCTTTATGTAATATTAAAGTATTAAAATCTTTTAAGTGTGATGAATGGTGCTCCCTGCCTGAGAGAGGAGGTCCCTCCTGATCGGAATCTCCAGCGTAGAGCCGCCGAGGAGAGACACAAGATCAGAGAACCATACTCGGGCCAGCCAGAGCAGGCCGTTCACATTTATTTTTATAGCACTGTATGCAATACAGATTGTTCCAAAGCAGATTCAAATTAGTTAACAGGAAAATAAAAGTGAACATTCTGAAAGTAAAATTCATCAATTATAAAAGAAGTTCAATTTCAACTGTAAAGCAACATACAGAAGACAATAGTGTTGTTATTTGGCTGAGTTTAGTTCAGTTTGTTACACTTCAGTTTAGTGTCTCAATATTGCAAAGTTAGTTTCGCTATCTAGCTGAGTTAAAATTTTTATCTCATCCATGTGAGGGAAGTTAAATTGATAATATTTCTGAATATTTTAATAATCAGTGTTTATTAATCTGTTTCATAACTACTGAATCTTTTAAAGTATGGTGATGTTAGCTTGGAAAATAAATATTATTTGCTATTTTACATTTCTGAAATGTTCTGGCATTCGAATGAGTCACAAGTTATTTTTTTTTTCAAAATGCAGACATCTGTTTGATTTGTGACATGATAGTGGAAGATCAAGTTAAGTGCTTTGCATTGTGGGATATAGTAGTCTGTGTACACAATATATGTACAGTATATACTGTACATGCTACTGAAATATACTATTAGAAATATAGCTGCTTTATATAGCTTATACTTTTTAATGAAAAGTTCCTTTATTTGCTTTTACTGTCTTAAGTATCTGTTAAAAAGAACACTTATTATGTAGAATCCTATATTTCCCTCCTGAGATTCAAAATGACCTAAGTGTTATGCTGTATCCCTGTGACCTGTTTTATCCAAAATGGCATTTGAGAAACATCACATTTCCTGTCATTAAATGTCAAGCATGTGCTTAAATGTCATAGTTTCTTAGTATAGAGGAGGCATTAGAATGAGTTTTCTTTTATCTCACGTGTGTATTGAAGTATGGCAGTGGATTTCAGACGAGGCAGGCCAATGACGTTGAAGCAATTTAGTAAGATTCACTTTTTTTGCGAAGTGAATTGCTTATGATGCATGATTGCATGTTTAATCATTATGTAATAATGGTGAATAAGGGCATCCTGTAGCAATCGCATTGTATTGCCTCCCTATGCTCACATACTGCAATTTAATTTAGCCATTTAATTTGAATTCTCAGTTTTTATTACTGTATTTTAATGTTTCTGTTGTCAGACAACAGAATGAATATTACAATGACTGAAACGGGGTCCATTAAGACTACATAACCAGCTCTCAAACATTAATCTGCACTAATGCACATCATTAGAAGAATGGGATCTACGCTAATATTAGTCTGTTTCTCTCTTATTCCGAGGTCACCGTAGCCACCAGATCCAGTCTGTATCCAGATCAGAGGGTCACTGCAGTCACCCGGATCCAGTACGTATCCAGACCAGATGGTGGATCAGCACCTAGAAAGGACCTATACTGCCCTGAAAGACAGCGGAGACCAGGACAACTAGAGCCCCAGATACAGATCCCCTGTAAAGACCTTGTCTCAGACGACCACCAGGACAATACCACAGGAAACAGATGATTCTTCTGCACAATCTGACTTTGCTGCAGCCTGGAATTGAACTACTGGTTTCATCTGATCAAAGGAGAACTAGCCCCCTAACTGAGCCTGGTTTCTCCCAAGGTTTTTTTCTCCATTCTTTCACCGATGGAGTTTCGGTTCCTTGCCGCTGTCGCCTCTGGCTTGCTTAGTTGGGGTCACTTCGTCTACAGCGATATCATTGACTTGATTGCAAATAAATACACAGACACTAATAAACTGAACACAGATGACATCACTGAAATCAATGATGAACTGCCTTTAACTATCATTTTGCATTATTGACTCACTGTTTTCCAAATTAATGTTGTTCAGTGCTTTGACGCAATGTATTTTGTTTAAAGCGCTATATAAATAAAGGTGACTTGACTTGACTTAATGAAATCAAATACACATACGATAAAGTCAGTGGTTGTGCTGTGACTGATGTCGGCTATACTTGTTTGTAAAATAGAGAAAATCTTTGTTTTTAGTTTTTCACTGAAAGTGCTGTTCCTCTCTGCGCTCGCTGAACACAGCAGATGAATAGAGAGAAGCTCGCGCTGGGAAAGAGAGACCTTGCTATATATATTATATATATTAAATTTATAAAAATAATTAAGCAGAGGCAGGGATACATTGACCAGAAAGGGGGAAATCTCCCCCGGCAAATGGCACCCTGGACGTTTGTGTCATGCTCTAGTGTTCCAGGTGGTTGCTTAGGTGTTCTGGGTGGTTGCATACTGTAGGTGTTCTGGGTGTTTTGGCTGGTTGCTGAGGTGTTCTGGGGTGTTTTGGGTTGTTTCTGGGGTGTTTCAGTTGTTGTTCAGATGTTTCGGGTGGTTGCTGGGGTGTTTTGGGTGGTTGCTGAGGTGTTCTGGGGTGTTTCGGGTGGTTGCTGAGGTGTTCTGGGGTGTTTTGGGTTGTTTCTGAGGTGTTTCAGTTGTTGTTCCGATGTTTCGGGTGGTTGCTGAGGTGTTCTGGGGTGGTTGCTAAGGTGTTTTGGGGTGTTTCAGGTGGTTGCTGAGGTGTTCTGGGGTGTTTCAGGTGGTTGCTGAGGTGTTCTGGGGTGTTTTGGGTGGTTGCTGAGGTGTTCTGGGGTGTTTTCGGGTGGTTGCTTGGGTGTTCTGGGTGGTTGCTGAGGTGTTCTGGGTGGTTTCTGGAGTGTTTGGGGGGGAGTTGCTGAGGTGTTCTGGGGTGTTCTAGGTGGTTGCTGAGGTTTTTGGGGTATTTTGGGTGGTTGATGGGGTGTTTCGGGTGGTTGCTGAGGTGTTCTGGGGTGTTTCAGGTGGTTGCTGAGGTGTTCTGGGTAGTTTCATGTGGTTGTTGAGGTGTTTTGGGTGGTTGCTGGGGTTTTCTGGGGTGTTTCGGGTGGTTGCTCAGTTGTTCTGGGTAGTTTCATGTGGTTGTTGAGGTGTTTTGGGTGGTTGCTGAGGTTTTCTGGGGGCTTTCAGGTGGTTGTTGAGGTGTTTTGGGTGGTTGCTGGGGTTTTCCGGGGTGTTTATTGAGGTGTTCTGGGGTGTTTCCGGGTGGTTTTTGAGGTGTTTTGGGTGGTTGCTGGGGTTTTCTTGAGTGGTTGCTGGGTTGTTCTGGGCTGTTTTGGGTGGTTGCTGATGTGTTTTGGGTGGTTGATGAGGTGTTCTGGGGTGTTTCGGGTGGTTGAAATGAGGTGGGTTTGGCATATGCAGATCTAAAAAACAAAAAGGTGGGAAACTCTAACAGAAAGAACCATTACCATCAACATAAAATGGTTCTTCAGGCCAATACGATTCTTAATACAATTGTTACTTCATGGAAAGACCCATGAAGAGGTTTTTTATTTATTTATTTATTTTTTTGAGTGTAGATATTGTATTATTCGCCAAGTGCAATCAATTTAAAGTAATAGCAAACTTCTTTTCAACAAGCCTCATGATTTGACGGCTCATTCATGTCTGTGATAGAAAAACTTTGCAAGTTATGCACTTAAGTATAATACTTAAGGTTGAGGTTTGGAGGATAATGGAAACTATGCTTTTTTGCCTATTGAATACACAATGACTGAACTAATCTCAACAGAGCTGTGATCTAGTGGTCCGGGTTGAATCTGGTGTGCAATATATTTAATTGTCTCTCTCACTTGTAATTAATTTCCTGTCACTCTGTTTAAGTCACGTAAAAGCCTGAAGCAAAATAACATTAGAGAAGAAAAGTTCTCAAATGCTTATGCATTCATGAGGTGAGCTGTCCTTTAACGGACACACCGCAACAGGAATTTAACCCAAAGACCAGAAACGTGTTCTGACCAGAGCTTTATCTTTGCTGCATGGATAGTTGAAAATCAAATGGCACGCTGCCCTGTTATTTGTCAGTGGATTTGTTAACACTGACAAGCACAACCTTTTATTGATACAGCCACGAGGACAACTGCTGAGCTAGACTTGTTATAACCTTTGGAAATACCAGACAGACCATCATATTTTCCACTAACAGCATTTTTGGGTAATACCGAAATCCTCCTTTTTGGGCTCACAAAGGGTACTGCTTTCTTCAGCAAATTACCATTAAGATAAGTGTGTTAATAATTGATTACATCATTTTAGGATCTTTTTTCCCTCTTTATGTTAGTTCTGTTCTATAGGCTCTTGATATGGGTTTGCTTTGGCCCCATTCAGCAGCACGGTGATGATAAATCTGGACAAAGCTGTCTGTGTTTCAAGATTCTGCACATTTTATTTGAAAACAAAATGAGCACGCTTTGTTTACCTGCATAGCTTCCTCAACATTGTACTAAAGCATTCTTTTGAAAACAGCCATGCCGTGTATACACAAGGGATGAGGAGCTTGCTGGTTATTGCATCATATCCACAGCTGACGTGGAGATTGTTCTCCAAAAGTTCTTGATTTACAGTAGCCACCATAACATGTCAGTCTCTTCTCAGGAGGATCAGTGACAACGCTTCAGGCATTATGGCCATCACACTGTAGGCCTATGAAATTTTCCATAATGATTTTCATGATTTATCCAGTCATCCAAATTACTGGATTACTGGGCCCGTTCAATATTGTAATTGAGCACAACTAGATATATGTATGTTCACTATAAAAATACAAAATTATTTTGTAATTTTTGTATTATTATTTTTTTCCCTTGTCCGTTAAATGACATCAGTGAAATGTCTGTTTTTCTGTCATGCTTTTCCATGCAAGAAACAAATCCATTCAAATAATCTTTCAGTTTAACATAATGAAAATGTTTTCATTATAGGGATAGTTCTAAAACAAATATATAATAATAATAATAAAAATAAAAATAAATTCATAATTTACTCACCCTCATGTCTTTTTTTTATTATTATAAAATGGAATTCAATGATAACCAAAATCGTTCAGTTATATCAGCATTTCTTTAGAATTTCTTCTTTTGTGTTCTGTAAAAGGAAAGCCATACAGTTCTGGAACAATATGAGTGTGTATAAATTGATAACAGATTTTTTATTTGTTTATTTTTTGGATGAACTATCCATTTTATTTAATTAAGCTCATTGTGTTTCTTTATTGAATGAAGTTTTTCTTTAAAATCACTCAAGCATATGCTTGACTGATACACAACCGAGTAAATGAGATGCAAATACTACGCTGATGTATTTGCATGTGTTGCATTTACAGAAAAGCTTTTTCCATCTGATCTTCACACATAAGACGTCTTTGTTGTGCACAAAAAAGGAACAATCCCCCCACTCGCAGACTTGGCTAAAGTTGACATTTCTTCTGTTCCTAAATCAGATTTCATGTAAAGTAGAAACAAAACACACTGCAAGAATGGAAACACTATACATAATTCAGCAGTGTGTGTGTGTGTGTGTGTTTGGAGGAAAATGCGATTGCTTTGAAAGGCATTTATCAATTCACTCACAATTACTTCAGCTGCGCATCAAGGGAGCTTAATTTGTGCTGTGCTGCTGATGTGCTGGTGAACTGATTCAATTCTCGCCGGGACTCCACAGTCCCTGCCCATGTCCTCCTTGACCTTCCCATCAGTCTGTTGGAGCAAGGTAGGCACAGGAACAGAGGCGCCTGGTGTCTGCATTTGGGCTTTTGTATTCAAAGCGTGTACTGTGGAAACGCTGGGACAGCGAAAACACAACGTGTTGAAAAAAACAAAAGTGTTGAGGTTTACGACTCTTTTATTTGTATTTTTTTTTTCTCACGGTTTGCCTTAGTTTAGCTCCAAACCTTCACTAGATGTGTCTATACTAAGCCAGATTCAAACAGTAACAAAAGATGTTGATTAATACAGTTATATTTACACACAGTTTTGTTATTTATGGGAGTGAGGACCATATCATATAACCTAATTTACACATGTAGATTTTAGGACTCACAGCCTTATTCAAAGCAACCCTCTTCTTTTTGAACTGAATTGTACAGGATGACTATAATTATATATAATTCCTTACATTTATATTGTGCTTTTCTAAGCACTCAAAGCATTTTACATTGTCAGGGGGTATCTCCTCATCCATTACCAGTTGTCTGTCACGTACATAGTATTATGATTGGATAAAAGAGCCACTTTTGACGTGTGTGTTGTATAATGATAGGCGCTCTTGAAACACTGCATTGTGAAGCTTCAGACCTTGGTGAATCAGTTGTTTTGAACCAGTGAGTCATGCAATTTGAGCAAATGAGTCTGCTTTGAGTCAGCTGTTTTGAAACTTTTTGAAATTTCCACAGACCTTAAAATAACATGTTATACATGTACTTCATGTTTAAGGGTCGTAGATATTTGTTATTTGTATTTAATACACTTTCTATAAAACATTTGCAATTGGATTGTAAAAGGTGGTTTTATCCATGTTTGGAATGAGGTAAAAATTCCAGATGTAAAATGACATGTTAAGAAGTCATGTTTTCTGAGAAATTTATCAAAATGAAGTGAATTTGCAGTAAAAAGGCCAAATATCTGCAAAGTCGGATGAGCCCACATTGACATGTATATTCTAGTTTTAATCATGAACTCACTTAATTGTGTTCAGTTTCTCAATAAAACGACTTAATTTCTTCATTTAGCATTTCAAGTAAATGTGTCATGATTTAAGAATGTTTAATCATTGATTTTTATGAATGTTAGACTTTCTGCTCTAATTTAAGTCCTTTTAGGGCCTTAATTTGTGGAAGGGCAAATTAAGACTTTTTTAAGACCTACAGAAACCCTGATTTAGATGTTTTTTTCATGTGTACTGTAGTTTTGGTAGGGATGACCAGACTTACCTTTCTTCTGGCTTTTGTTGTCCTGTCCCTGACTGGAGCTGTCATCGTTTTACAGTACATTTAAAACCGGCTGCTGGTTTACAGAGCAATCGTACCGGAATAAGGTATGGATCTGTTCTACAGTCTTTGAAATATTACATTCACTTTACTTAAATACAAAGCATGGCATCCAGCCCCAATCTGTCCTGTAAATGTCTCACTTTTTGAGCTCTGTCTGGTGACATCTTATGTCAAAATGTGATCAAAGGTGATCAAAAATGTTTTTATTTTATAACTAGCCATTTTTGTTTGCTGTCCTGCATTGAAGTTTCAGTATGATTTCAATTAACAGATCTCATAAGGTTGAAGCTCTTGAGGGAATCTCATCTTGAAGCGCTAATCCTGTATTATGATTATAATCAAAGATGAGAGCTTGTGTCATTTTTATTCTAACCCATATATTTAACCTGTGCTGTAGTCTTTAGTCTGTCATTACGCTTATGTACTGCGGCAGGCTGTAATCGCCTTTTCACTTCCCTCCTCCCTCATCAACAGCATCTGCTTGAATGGATACTGCACACCCCATCCGGCCTCCCGCGTCACACAGAAAGTGTTCTGTAGCAATGTTCTGGGGAGTGGAAGTGGAATTAGGTGAGAAACACACCAGATGACATCACTTCCTGCTAGCTTTGTTGTCACTGCCAAAATGCATGATGGGAAATTTCAATGATGGTGTTTTTTTTATCACATATATTCACACATTTACCAGGTCTGTCTACTTTATGCATTATGTATTTTTATTAGTGGTGGGCCGTTATCGGCGTTAACGTGCTGGGTTAACGTGAGACTCTTATTGGGCGATCAAAAATAATATCTCCGTTAATCTATTCTCAAAGTTGGGCTGAAATTTCCGTGTCTTCATGGAGAGCGCAGGTCATGGTTGCTTAACAACAGCAGACGCCTCAGAAGCGCAAGTGCCCAAGTGCCAAACTGCTTCAGTCCGCTACTCGGTACGGTACATGAACGATCGCTGCACTGCTGCAGACACAACGCTACTGGAACGCACTGACGGACCGCAACCGCGTGAACGCTGGAATGTGTTAACATTGGTGCTTATAAAAATACGCAATGCATATGCACTGCAGACGGATTATGTGTGAAACAGACTTAAAGGGGGGGTGAAATGCTATTTCATGCATACTGAGTTTTTTACACTGTTAAAGAGTTGAATTCCCATGCTAAACATGGACAAAGTTTCAAAAATTAAGTTATAGGTTTGAAGGAGTATTTCTGTTCCAAAAATACTCCTTCCGGTTTGTCACAAGTTTCGGAAAGTTTTTTTCGAGTATGGCTCTGTGTGACGTTAGATGGACCGGAATTTCCTTATATGGGTCCTGAGGACACGTCTGCGGAAGAGCGCGTGCTCCCGTATAGCACAGCACTGAGAGCACAACTGACTTCACTGATCAGAGCGAGAGCGTCGCGAAATGTCACAAAAGGAGTGTGTTTCTGGTTGCCAGGGCAAGACAACCCTGCACAGATTACCAAAAGAGAAACAGCATTAAGGGACCAGTGGATGGAGTTTATTTTTACAGAGCATCAACGGAGTTGTGCAAGTGTTTGTGTTTGTTCCCTGCATTTCGTTTGACGCCGGGTTTGCACATAGTTTATTTCTTAAGGATAATGCAGTCCCAACGAAAAAGGGTCACGATCGTGTGTTGGAACCGCATGCGGTGAGTAAAACTGCTTCAAATATCTCTGTGTTGTTAACTTAGCTATCGGCATGTAAGCACATCAAGTAAACAACATGCGATGTTGTAATCAAACTGCACTTTCCACATGTACAGCTTAAAAAAAAAAAATAAGATGACAAAGTGGAACTTAGTCATTTTCCAAAACCGCTAAGCAAATATATACAGTTTCGGTACATACCACATAGAGACGTCGTTGCTGATGCTGCTCTTGTTAAATTTCAGCCTCTGGATCTGATTCTGGATCATAAATATACGCTGAATCTGACTGTTAGCCATGGTTTGTTTTGGTTGGTTTTGTCCTCACGGTAATGTCACAGCTTCCAAACGCTCTAAACGCAAAAGCCTACTGGCGCTCGTGATTCTTTAGCTCCGCCCACACGTCACGTCTCCAGCCACTCGTGTTTTTCCGGGAAAAATCGGTACAGACTATCTTTCTCTTATGAATATAATAAAACTAAAGACTTTTTGGAGTTATGAAGGATGCAGTACTACTCTATAGGTACTCAAGATTAACAGGATATTGAGTGAAAACGAGCATTTCACCCCCCCTTTAAGGTTGTTTGCACCTTGTGCAATGTGGAATTAGTTTACATCTTTTTCAAGCAGTTTGTGATACATTTTGTAAACAGGAGATGAGCCCCTGGTCTAATGCACCTCCTAGCTTGATAAACCCCTTCTCAAAGACTTACTTTTAGTCATTATTTTATTTGGGCAGCACAGAATGCCTTCGGCAGAATTCAAATGAGCCATTTTAATCTAGATTAATTCCAAGATTACAGTGAGATTAATCTAGATTAAAAAAAAAATAATCTATGCCCACCAATAATTTTTATATGTCCCAATATCATTTCTTAAAATTATAAAATGTATGCAAAAGAGATAATGTATGCGATGTTGTCTCTTTGAATGAGAAGGAGTGTCCAAACTTTGGTCTGTAATATATATATATATATATATATATATATATATATATATATATATATATATATATATATATATATATATATATATTACAGACCAAAGTTTGGACACACCTTCTCATTCAAAGAGTTTTCTTTATTTTCATGACTATGAAAATTGTAGAGTCACACTGAAGGCATCAAGGGCTATTTGAGCAAGAAGGAGAGTGATGGGGTGCTGCGCCAGATGACCTGGCCTCCACAGTCACCGGACCTGAACCCAATCCAGATGGTTTAGGGGTGAGCTGGACCACAGACATAAGGCAAAAGGCCAACAAGTGCTAAGCATCTCTCTGGGAACTCCTTCAAGACTGTTGGAAGACCATTTCAGGTGACTACCTCTTGAAGCTCATCAAGAGAATGCCAAGAGTGTGCAAAGCAGTAATCAAAGCAAAAGCTGGCTACTTTGAAGAACCTTGAATATGACATATTTTCAATTGTTTCACACTTTTCTGTTATGTATATAATTCCATATATGATTCCACATGTGTTAATTCATAGTTTTGATGCCTTCAGTGTGAATCTACAATTTTCATAGTCATGAAAATAAAGAAAACTCTTTGAATGAGAAGTTGTGTCCAAATCTTTGCTTATTTTGCAAATATATATATATATATATATATATATATATATATATATATATATATATATATATATATATATATATATATATATATATATGTTTATATGTTATATTATATGTTTATTTATTTTTAGTTTATTATATAGTTCTCTGGAATTCTGGATTCTGATTGGTCAAACTTGCCATTATGCATAAAAAATAACTTGAAGTAAACAATATAGTAACCAAAGGCATAATATGAAATCAGATCATTAAACTTCATCAGTGAAGAAAATTAATTTTTTATCAATTATATTTTTGCCTATTTTGGAATATTTGATTTCGATAGGTCAGGTGCAAGCAACATAATTTAATACAATTATATATATGATCACTGTCTTAGCCAGCTGGTTTCCCACAGAGCTGTGTTCATTTGTTCTCTCAGCTACCACTTCAAAGTCTCCTTATTCTCACATAATAGAATAATCTCAACTCAGATCAATATTTAATGTCCATTTATTTATTTTTTTGCTAAGTAGTTGTGTAATAAGTGGGATAATGTGCAGTCAGATGGTCATTATGGCAAAATAAGCCTTTTCAGGGTGATAGTTTGCTTCACGGCGGGGTCCTGATCGCCCTGTCGGGTTTATTTTACAGTAATGACCTGGTGATGGCACGTTATCTGTTATTTAGCCTTATTGTCCTCTTCATGAAATCATATCAGCACACAGCTCCAAATATATAATACATGGAGACATGGCAATACATGTGAACATGCCATAAATTACCCCCAATGCACACATAAACAAAGACAAATGCTTCTGCTTCATGCTTTGTTCTGGTAGACTGAAAATGAACATTATGAATGAATGGGGTATGATCGCGTTTGGCACCTCTCTCTCTTATTTTGTTCTTGGTTTTTTCGACTTTGGTCATCATCCAATTGAGAGCCTGGGGAGAGTGCGAGGAAAGACATTATTCAACTCCTCTTTGTGCATAACACATTAGCATAATGATTATAGCTCATTTTCAATCACACAGTCAAAACATAAAGCATCGTTTTGGCAGCCAATGAAAATGGGCTCAGAACAAACCAAAACACAAGAATCTGCTTTCCTTTGGGCTCATGTTTATTCTCCTTGCTTTAACTTCAGGTCGCTTCCATTGGCATCAGTCATACTTGGGAACCAACATAGATCTAGACATTATCATAAACTTAATATTGTTGAAAGAGGTGAAGCTTTATATTTCACTTGACTCGAGATAACCTCGCCTTTAGCTAGTCTCTCCCGCTGTGGTTATGCATATGCCGGCATTCTTCGCTCTCATACATCATGCATTAGGTGCCTTAGCAGCAAGGTTAGAAGGGAGAGAGGTGGATGAATCTCATGTCATTATAGTGGAAATTAAATTTAATGGTTTAAACCGCAGTAGGTTTAACCTGTCAAATATTACTGTGAAAGAGTTAATACATTACTATTGAACGTGCAATGCTGTTTTTAGAGCTGTTCATTTGAAATGTTCATTTAGTGTCATTATTTATCTGAAAAAGGTTGATTTAAACAGCTCAGTTGCTTTGACTATGATGTACAGATTTTGGATCGCCAATATGAATTCTCAATTGAAATGGAAAACCAATGTCTAATGAATTAAATAATGAGTCAAATACATGCAGACTAGTATTATCAAAACCATCACTGTTTCAACAATTATTATCGCAGTCAACACTATTTGTACACATTTTTTTTCTTTTGTTTGGAAAGCACTTAAATAGCTTCTTTACAAAAAAATAAATAAAAATAAAATCTTTCTTTTTGCGTCTGACAACTGTTTATGAAACCTCTTGTTGTTGAACATCCAGCCTGAACTTACGGTAATTCATACATATTTTACAAGGTGGCTAAAATTATTATAATTATTGGAACTTTTTTCAGAAGCAAGTGACTAAGTTTAAAACTCAGAAACAGACAGATGTTTATCCGTAAATGAAGAAAAGACTATAAAGAGATTTTTTTTTGAGAAAGGTGCTTAATTAATGAATAAATAAAACAAAGATTTTATACTAATAAATGTAAAACCATTCACCCTCTTTTTATTAATCAAAGCTCAACAAGTATAAAATATACAAGTGAAAAATGTTCACTTTTACAGTCAGTATCATTAACTTGTTTCTCTCATTTATTGATTTAAATTTGTTGATTATTGTGATTATTGTGTTTAGTCTTAAGAAATCCACACAGAACAAAAGATCAAGCTTAATATGAAGTCAGTCAGTGTGTACATTGAAAAGTAAAGTTAACTCTGTTTAAAAAAATCTATTAATAGATTTTAAATATAAATATTGAAATAAAATATTTACATGTAATAACATTTAACAATGTATACTTTTTACTTGCATAAAATTGTGTATGCTTTAGAAAGTGTAAATAGGATGATGTATTATTATTATTATTATTATTATTATTATTATTATTATTATTATTATTATTTTACTTTTTCTACACAGAACAATGTGTAAGGACCCCACTTTATGTGCACATTCCTACATATGTTAATGAGATCACATTGCATCATTAGACAGTGGTTGTTGCTCTTGTTGATGTCTTTGCATTCAGATTAAAAATAAATCGAGGATGTGAGAGGTGTTGGTCAGGAAGCTTTTTTTTTCAAGTGTCCTTTCTCTAGAGAGAGAACTATCACTCCATTCTCACATCATTACAGACTGAGATGGTTTTTCATCTTAAATTCATTCTCATGAGACTAAATGTGTGCAAGAGAGATGCTAGTTTTCCTACAGTATGGCATTTGTGCTCTCACACCTTTAGAGAGTAATCACATGCTGCATCGAATATGGAAAAAAAAAGTGCAAATCTGTCTTCTGTGAATAGCTTACTCTCCAGAGACGTCCTGACACCATAAACTAGATCACAGCTAAAGTGAAAGACTGTTCCTGTAATATCTGGAGATTTGTGTAATAATTAGTAGCGCTTACCAAGTCAAACATCACTGTTAGCACTGCTAGGATTATGGATTTGTTCAAATGCTAAAGCTAAGTATTAAACTTGTAGCTTGTCCTTCACCATTTCTTCTATGGACTGTTTTGAAGAGAGGTGTGCTGGTACTTTTCTGGTATTTGAACTTCAAATTTTGACAAAATCAATTGAAGGAGGGACTCCATCTTTACCTGAAGCAGGCGCCCAATCTGAAGTAACTTCCACTGCAGAAATGTTGCTTCTGGTGTGGATTTATTTCCCCCAGTATTGCTTGTGATGCCTGCTACTCTCAAACCAGGAACTGATATTGTCAAAAAAATGGCATCATGCCAAAGGATATCATGTTCCTATATATATTATGTTGCAAACTGCATACTTTAAGTACTACAGTATATGTACTGTATGAAGGGATGGCTGATTAGTATTTGACAGGATGGCTTGATAGTTGAGAAGAACGTAGGCAAGTAGTAGAAACAGTTGATCTTTAGTTAAAAGATACTGGCTGAAACTGTCTGTTTCTAACATTTAGGGGGTCCAGATTGGAAAGTTTGGTAATGGTATTTTTATTATTTCCTAGGTTTATTATCATGCACAAAAGACTGTTTGAGCAGTCAGTTTACATATCCAGACATTAACATAGATAAAATAATATGTTAAAAGTGTATGTATTATCCAACTCTAGTCCAAAATTTGTCCAAAACAGTTATAAGAATTTATGTCCATCCATAATCAATATGTTTATTTCATTGATGTAAAATACACTGGTTGGATACACAGTAACTTTTTCCCCAAAGGTAATAAAACAAGATTACTGAAGTAGGTTTTACAAGAAAATACAATTTCTGATTTGTCTGCTACTTGCCATTTCTATATAATTTGTTTGTGAAATTTACTAGCAATATCTGAGGGAAAATTGTTCACTCATGCGCCGGATTTACTAATAGCTTGCACCAGAGCAAACTGTCAGAATCACTAAAGATGCACTGTAAAGAATTAGCGCTGAATAGACTTGGACACAGTTATTGTTGCACCTGACCTTATTGAATACGGATTTGTAAGAATTTCCCTTTCAGACGCGGGAGGTGAGTATTAAAATCAATAACGCAACGCAATGTCAAATTATGGTATTTGCACCATTATTTAATGCCCAAAAAAGCATGTCTTACAGCAGCTCTTGTTAGATTGCGCTTGTCATTTTCAGTAAATCACACACAGAATTTCCTCCTCCCATCGGTGCTGTATTGGAATTGCGCTCTCACGCAAATTTGCCCCCCCCCCACCGCCCGTCGGTGTCAATAACTTTACTTTAAACTACACTTTGGGTCCTATTTAATGACACTCTGTTTCCAGGTGCACTGATAAAGTTCCCAGACGTGATGTAGGAGCAGCAGATCAGATTTTCAGAGATGCTGTCTTCAACCAGCTCTTCCCATTCTTGGTGCAACATGAGGTCAGTGATGGGCTTGATGCCTCGGGCTAAAAATGTTTTGACAGTGCTTGTCACAGAGCGGAGAGTGGCATTCTAGGCTTGGTAGACTTTTTGGGATTTCACTTATTAATAGAGAGCTGCAGGAAAATGTGCTTTAAAAGCAGTGTCTGTTTTAAAATTGATATAAATGCAAGCAAGAAAATTCCCTGAATAAGGGAAGTGACTATAGGGGATTTCCCAGTCAGAAAAGCTGTCTTAGAACACCGAAGGCCTAATTTAAAATAACAGGCCTTATATCTCCTCCAAAGTATTATGATGTTCAGAAACATTTACATGCAGTGTAAAGCATCAGACAGCATGAGTGAAAATAGTCTCTATAGGCCAACATGCTCAAAATGCTTTATTGGACTGTCACCACCAATATACAATGCAATTTAGATTGCAATCACATTTTAGGGCAGAGTTTAAGTGGCAATGGGATCACAGAATTGCCCATCTGATTCTACTACATTATACCGATAGACCAATCATTCATCATTAACATACATTTCCCATCTAAATATATCTTCATTTAGTGACAGATTTGTTACATACCTTAAGGGCTAGTAAGCAATTATTGTGCTTAATGAGACATTTGTGACATTTCCTTGAGGTATTACAAAAATAATAGGCATTGTAACATAATTAGATGATTGTAATCCTAAACTAAAATGCTTTAGTAAATATACAGTAATGTTAAGCATTTTGGTAAATTGGATATGGCTTTACCTTATGTACTCTTAATACAGTAGCAAAACAATCATATTAATGGAGATCATGGCCACATTAGGACTGTTTTCAATGCATGACTAACATTATTAGTGAACCTCGGGGAGAAACTCCTACGAAAATTGTAGGAGGCAGATAGATAGCCAGTATGATGGCTAACAAAACTTACTTCTTGCTAAACCAGGCCATTTTTGTTCCTGATGAGTCATCAGTTTCAATGAGTTGCATGGGTTTCATTTAGAGAATTGATGTGCTGCATCTCTCTCACTTGTCTCGTGTTATCTGGAGGTGGACAGAGCCGAGTTCGTCCATGTGTAAATAAATGAGAAAGAGCTGTAGGCAGGATAGGATGAATATACGCCCTCATTCACTTTCTTTGTTTAATTAGGTTACGTTTACTTGTATAATATGTTCTGTTAAAAGGGTCACTGCGAATATGTAGCCACTGACTGTAATTTTAAATTGCTATCATTATTCATTTTGAAAACTTTTATGTGCCTCAGAGTTCTCTTAAAATGTGCTCTACAGTGTTGATGGATTTGAGAATGCATGGAGCATGGATTACCATGAAAGCTAAGTTAGTTGAATTAAAATGTATACATTTTATAAGAAAATGAAGTGTACATTTATTTGCATTATACTGGTTATTTATACATCAATTAATATGTGTATTTTATATAGTTTTAACATTTAAATTATTTTAATCATTAATTTTAATAAAAATAACATTATTTAGATATCTATATTTATGCAGATTATTTCATGCTAAATTTGATATTTATATATAGACACATGACAATGATATTTTTTGTAATCAATATTCATTTTAATAAATGCATTCAAATGATTCAATTATTATAATATACGTATCTTTATTGTCTATATATGGATTAATTAGATGCATGACATAAAAAAAAATATTTTAACTATTAAATTTAATTAGTTTTATGACTAAGTGAGATGGATGATGGTTTGACTGGTTAGCATGGCCTTGTAGGCCCCTGCTGGCAATAAATAAATAAATACTGTAAATGAACAAAATAATCATCTTTCTTTGTTGACAGCCATTAAGCAGTTGGCAAGTATTCTGAATAAATATGTTTTCATGCAAGCACTGTATAAACTGCTAATATTTCATTATATTATAAATGTTTTACCAGTGCCCCGTTATCATTTGGCGCACTCTTTAAAGCGTGAAATTGGTTCATCAGCCGTTCTTATGTACTTTTGTGTAATTGGTTTTACTTCTATATATTCCGCTCGTGTCTTAAAGAATCCAGAGCCTTGAAAACACAGAATTGTTTAAGTAAAGATTGCGGTGTGGGATTCGGGAAATTTTCCCCAGTAATTTCATCCCAGGGGATGAAGGCCACAGAGAGACGGATGTTTTCCTCTCAAGGGATTATGGGAGAGCAAGCTCCCGACTCTCTAACTCATCCATTTCATCTTTCTAGGTCACACTGATAAGCCCAATATGCTGCTAATACATCTCATTAAAGAGATGGGGATTTGTCATAGAAAAGAGTGCCTGCACTAAATGTTTTCTACTAGTTCAAGGGTCCAATAGGGAGCTAAATGTCAACATTTTAGCTTTGATGTTGTTTCTTAATTCAGACTCTATCAGTTCACCGCTTTTTTATTTTTATGTTTTATTGAATTTATGTGTTTGTCTGATTTTCTATTAGACAGTTTCTAAACCATTTCTGCAAAGATTTCACCTTATATCTTAAAAGGAATCATTTTAATTTAGAAATGTACTATTCTTAATTTTGTTCTTAATTATAATAATATTCCATTTTATTTGTAATGCACACCAGCAACCCCCGTTTGACTGACTTTCTTCCATGAAGAAAAAATGTAAAACTTTCTAAACGTCTGCTATACCCTTTTATATAAATGCTACTTTAAATGCCAACACAAGCATATTTGTTTTATAAAAAGTTTTAGACTTGAAAAGGCACTGTAGAACTGCATCTCATTTAGTTTTCTTCCCAGTGTAGGAGGATCAGATGGAAATCAGTTTTTATAGCCAAGCAATGTACTTCTCATCCAATGATCGGCATGCAATTGATAGCCTAGCTCATTCTCTGACTATTGATTACTCATCGAAAGTCATTCCTCTGGATAATGGTGAGTATATTTTGTGTACCATCTTCATTCTGTTCTTGTTCTCTGTTCAACAGATGGCAAATTAATGATATCAAAATCAAGTGCATCAGCACAATTACACTGACAGTTGGTTGATTATGATACATGTAGCAGAACTAATTCAGACAGTAATTGTGTCTGAATAAAAATTAGTACATGCACCCCCTCTTGCAGTTGTTCAAAACAACATAAGCATACTTTAGCACTAACTTCTTTAACACTGAATGCATTACTCTTTCACTCAGGAGCGAATTCATTAAACAGTTGTGCCAATTTTGTTATCAGTATTTCTAGTTATACCAGGCGCCAAATGCATTGAAATGCATTGAACTAGCTAAATTTGTTAATTGTCATTTCAGTGTAGACGTGACTCCTTCCGATGCAAATTAGACTCATTATAGATTGCACCTAACTCAGCCACAATTAACATCACTCTATTACCACTGAATATTATTCTTCATCAGAACAGGAGAAAATTACATCACTTGCTCAACAATGGATCCTCTGCAGTGGATGGGTGCCATCAGAATGAGAGAAACAACACCAGATAACTACATCACAATAATCCACACCACTCCAGTCCATCAATTAACATCTTGTGAAGCCAAAGGATTTGTCTTTGTAGGAAACAAATCCATTGTTAAGGTCTTATAACTTTAAACGGTTGCATCTGGCAAAAATATGAGTCCATAATTCATAATAATACTTTCCTCCAGTAAAAAAGTCCATATCCTGTTGTCCTCTCACATCAAAATCCATATTTGTTTTCAAATGTTCTCATTAATTTGTAAATGGTGCTTTATCTGTGCATATTTCTTTCTTGATTCAAATAAGATTACTTTTTCACTGGAGAAAGCAATATTATTGACAGAGGACTCATATTTTGCCAATGGAAACAACGGTTTGAAATTAAAAAATGTCTTAAAAATGGTGGATTTGTTTCTTACAAACATGCAACTTTTCACTTTATAAGACGTTAATTGTAGATTATTGTGATGTTTTATCAGCTGTTTAGACTCTCATTCTGACGGCACCCATTCATTGCAGACGATCCATTGGTGAGCAAGTGATGCAATTCTACATTTCCCAAAGTCTGTTTAGATGAAAAACAAACTTATCTTCATCTTAAATGGTCTTCGTCTTAAATTTTTATTTTTTTAGGTGAACTATTTCTTTAACTGATTTGCATTAGTACAAGTGAATGTAAAACAATGCAAACAGTGCATCCAATTAGTTGTTAGTGAATTCCCCAGTGAATAACCCAGATGTTTGGATTTAAATCTTTTATAATTACAATACTTATAACATCCTCTTTACTTAATGCATTTTACATATTACATTTTTTGTCCATAAACCAAAATTGCCACAAAATCAGATACCTTTTATCGTTTCAATACTACTTCCTCCCCAAAAGCTTTTAAGCTGTTAACCAAAGCAGTGTAAGGAGCTTAACGCAATGTTCACTTAAGTTCCCTTAAGGTTTTTTTTTTCTTCACATTGATTGCTTTACTCCCCACTCGTAATCTTTCTGTTGCCAGATTCATTGAAGTGGGGATTTAAGAGCTGTTTCCACAAATCTGGAACGAGAGATGCGATGATGCTTCATCATGTCACATGCTGAAGACATTTGATTCTGATCCTCTTGGTCTGGCCATCTTATTACATTCCTTCATTTCCAGCCACCATCATCTCCTTCATATTTAAATCTTACAATTATCACCAGACATGGCATTAGATTTTTTTTTTTCACATGGAAATTTTCACTCTTCAGAAAAACATAAATTTTAGTTGTAATTCAGCAATTCCATTTTTAAAGTATGTATCTATTCAAATTGATATGTCTTATTTTGAATGACTAATTGGTGTTATTCCACTTTTTGCTAGCAAACCAAAAATAGTCTGGTCCATCTTTGAAGCAAAAATTCCATTGTGGTTGATGGTAAACCATTTAATTATTTATTTTATTTAAGTATCAGTAGAGAGAGAGTGAGAGAGAAATGGAATCAGAAAAGAACCTTAATTTAACATTTATGCATTTAACAGGCACTTTTATCCAAATCAACTTACAGTAGAGAAACAAAAGCAATTCATTACAGAGCCAACTTTATTCTTAATATACCTCAGTCTATGACTCAAAAAAATGTATAAATGAAATAAACCCTGCCCTACAGTTTTCCATCTTAACAGGCATAATTCCTTCAAAGGAAAATTGGCTTCACTTTCAACAAAGTTTTCATCTGATGAACAGGAGGAGGAATAGGAGGCTTGACTTGGCAAAATGTGCCAATTATACAAAACCACTCAATTTGTATAAACAAATCAAAGGGGACTTTTCCAAAGACAAAATATATCAGTAATCCAAGTTAAAACTGCCATTTTGGCAGTGCTTTGACATATAGCCAAAGACGGTACACTTAAAATACTGCAGCATGTAATGGTGAGCGTGATTTCACCAAGTAGAACGTTTTCCTAGATCAACATCCTTGTTGATCCTGGAACAACATTCCAATCAACCAATCAGAATTGAGATATAACTTTTCAGGAAATAATCTGTTTTAGGCTTACAATCAGGGTTAGGTGCTTCTACACCCTTGTTAATCAGCTATCATTTCTCACTGATTTTAGGAATAAATTATGGGTAGGGTTAGGTTCAGGGGTAGAGATTGGGTTAAGCCTATATTTTTGGACAATAATGTTGATCCAGGATCATCAAAAGATGTTGATCCAGGAACATGTATTGGCAAAATCATGGCAACGACTTGCAATATGGCTGAAGAACTGACAAAGCCAAACGATAGTTCGTAAAGCTCCATTTGCCACAGCTACTTTTCCAATGCTGGGTAGATACTGATTGCATGTTGGATTACGTAATCAGATTACAAAAATTAAGGAATTGTAATTAGATTGTATTACGTTTTAAAATACTCATAATAAGAGTACAGTTACATTTTTATTGATAACATGATTGCATATAATTCACAAAACAGCAGCAAATCATTCATTAATTCTCTCTAATGATTCTTGTTAATCTTTAAAAGAGTTTACTCAACATTTCAACCTTGTGGTTCTCTCCTGATCTTGTTCCTTAATCAATATGTTATTCGTCCCTTCCATGTTAAACAGATTTTCTGTACTATCCACCTTTTTCTTCTTGTAAAAATGGGTGCTGTCATTTGTAAATTCTATTGGTCTGGCTTCCGGTCTCATTTGCGTCCAGCTAGTTTTAGCTGTACAGAACTCACAATTGATGCTTGATATCGAAATTTGGTGTGTCTTACCATATTATTCGAATGTTTTGTCTTAATCACGAACACACTGGTTTATAATGCAAACAGTTTTACCCTTTACTGCATGTTGTTATTCTTCTCGTTATTTCCCTATAGCGGCTAATGAACTGGAAGTCTCCCCCATAGGCTTACTTTCCACGCTGAAGAAAAAGGTGGATAAAAATGAAAACTAATGTCACTAATCATGATCTTGAAATTCTTACCGATGTCCTACAGATGTCAGTGCTGGTTTCTCGTTCAAAGGTCTGTGGGACACTGAGGAATTTTACAATTAAAAACCAAATCAACCTTTCGTCATGCTGTTTAACACAACAGCGAATGCAGGCCACCCCTAGTACAGTTCTCTGTACATGTCATGACATGCTTGCTCGACAATGATTGGCCATCTGGTGAAACCGAGGACTCCAATCACAAGAGTGGCATCAGCACAAAACCGAGAATTTCAACCAAGGTTGACTAGTTCCCTGTCAAACAGAGTGAAAAAAAATGATCTCAAGCTGCGCGAGACAAATTGCATAGAATCTTGCCGAGTTTAAGGAGGAGACCTGATTATGTGCTGCGCTGGAGAAACTCCTGCCAGCCCTGTGCTGCAGAAGTCGCAGGAATTAGATGGCGTACAAAAGTGGTCTTCCTCACTGACAGCAGCAGTTAATGAAAGAGAAGACGGAGAGAAAAAGGGAGGGAGGGTGAAGAAGACTGACATGGGACAGCAGTCGTAGCTGAAAAACAAGCTGGAGAGGTGTCTCGGTGCTCAGCTAGACTGAGCAGGGCTAACTGCTCTAGCAAGTGTCACACCGTAACAATGAACTGCCATGTGGAGAAACCACAAAGTACTAGGTGCGGCTGTGTAATCCATATTGTAGTCGCCGAGTCTCTGAAGTGTATACCCACAAAAGCTAATTTACAGCATCTCAAGTTTGCTTTTAATGGAATAGTTCACTCAAAAATGAAAAATTGCCCTATGTCTTTCAAACCGTCTTGGTTTCTGTATTACATGGAACACAGTTGAAGTTATTTATAGCTGAATGTATCATGATAGTGAGTAAATCAGGACAGAATAAAAAAAAAATAGCCCCACACATGGCATACAGGAAAAAAAAGTAGGCTAATT
This sequence comes from Carassius gibelio, assembly GCF_023724105.1. NCBI lineage: Eukaryota > Metazoa > Chordata > Actinopteri > Cypriniformes > Cyprinidae > Carassius > Carassius gibelio. The sequence goes on along the minus strand of NC_068400.1, from coordinate 11,851,179 downwards.
CGTATGCACGATTTACTATTTAGTTCCCTCGATTTATAAATTGTCCGCTCGATTTACTAATTAGTTCCCCCGATTTGCTAAATCGTGTTCACGATTTATAAATTGAGAAAAAAAATTAGTAAAGTGTGCGGACGATTTAGCAAACCGAGAGAACAAATTTGTAAATCATGCGCACGATTTATACATTTTTTCTTTCATAACATGTGCTGGGTTGCGTACTATACGTCATTATTTCTTTGTTTAGCATGCGAAACTGAATAAAATTTACAGAAACATTGAACAATTGCTTTCCAGGGATTTTAGTTTCATTCTCTTGGTTAAGTCAAGTCAAGTCACCTTTATTTATATAGCACTTTAAACAAAATGCATTGCGTCAAAGCAACTGAACAACTTTCATAAGGAAAACAGTGTGTCAATTGGTGAGGGTGTTGCTGATGTTAACTAAACTAAACAAAAAACTATTTTATTTTAACTGATATAAAGATTAATATATAGGTAAATATCGGATGAAAAACGTAAAAAAAAGGTGCCTTGACTGAACTAACTCAATGAAGTTCAAGTACTAAAATGATTAAAAAGTGAAACAAAATTGATAAAAAAAAAAAATAGAATAATAAAAGAAAGCCATATAGAAGCTATTAAAGCCAAAACAAAAAATAAATACAAATTATTAAACAAAAAATACATAAAATTAAAATTGAAACTGAAACTGAAAATACAAATACAACAGCTAACTGAAAATATCAATAAATGCATATAATACCATATAAATAATACTAATAATTAAAATGTTGTTTTAATTTGATTGGTTGGCAAATGTTTTTTGACACTAGATAATTTTTTTTTAAGTAAGCGGTTCCAAACAATTAATTGTAGATACATTTAAATATATGTATATATATATTTTTTTGTATTTTTTTTTCATCATCAAATTGACTTTGATTATTATTTTTTCCTAGCTAGGCACAAAAAAACTTGATTTGTTGCATTTGTATTTAACATGTTTTTGTGTTTAGCAAATAATTTGCAAGAAGAAAACCACAAAGAGTGGTAGCTTTAGATTAGTCGACTACGAGCTCAGTCATGCAGGTTAATATTATTGAAAGCAATTCTTTTTTTATTTTTATGAATTTACACATAGTAAAACGAAACAATATTTCCCCACTAAAGGTCACAATAATTAGTAGTAATAATATTCACATTATTCTATTATTTATAAGATTATCAACAATCATTCATATAAGAGGACTAAATAGAAAAGCATTTAGAGAAAGAGACAGACAGTCAGAAAGGATTATTTATTGACTCATTATTGTATTCTCAGGTTTGATCTGAAACTCAAGTTCAGAAGCAATTTATTCATCTTAAAGCCATGCATGAGCTTAAATAAGCCATCATGTTCTTTTTCTTCCCTCAGGCCACTCAGGTAGGAGCTGTCAGAGGTTGATCATACTTTGTTTTAAGAACCAAACAGGTGGCAACATCAGAAGTCTAAAGTGTGGGCGAGACAGTGAAGGATAAAACCTGTGGAGCCACTGCAGATAACGATAGAGACAGAGAAGAAGAGAGAAAACCGACCCTGGGGAGAAACGGGTGGTGCTGGGATGACATTTTTGGGGCATTCGCTACAGTTGTGGATGAATTGTATATAATATTGCTCAATAGAAAGATTGCCGCAAATACACGTCAAAATCTCCACAACGCAAGCACTGAATCACAGAAACGACATGCCAGGAGCTTGTGGTAAAGTTAATACAAAGCGTTTGCCGTAGTCAAAGAGCTGCGAGAACAAAGCCTGAAATGAAGCAAAGGGTGATGAATCGGTTTAAATGGAGGTTTTTAAGTGGGTAGTTGTTGTAGTTTGCAAAGAACTTCAAAGTTATAAAGATCCTTTTCCCCCTTTATATCAATACTTTCTACTCCTGGCTGAATTTCTCACTTATAGTTCTCAGTGCTCAGTGTTTCCTTTAGGTACTATATCAATAAGCATCGAGTTGGAAATAAATTGCAGACTAAGCTCTATTTCAGAACCTAGTGAGCTGCCTTTCTTTCTACTGAAGTATCCTATGAGAACCTCATAAGTGACTAGTTTGGAGCGCTCTACAAAGACAGAAACTCACACAAATAGTAGCTTTCCCAGCTAGTCAAACTATACACATCCATTAAGAAATATATATAAAATATTTTTTTCTAAATGTTCAAAATGACTAGTTTTTAAATGTTTCAAAGGGGTTATGAAACAGTATCAAACTGCTATGATACTTACATACATAACAGGTTACTTTACAACAAAAACATACTGCAAGTTTTAAAACTAAAAACGAATCCCCAAGTTTAAAATATATTATTTTCTACACTTCTTAAACATCAGGATTTGAAACCGGGAAAATTGTGACGTCACTTAACGTGTCATTGATCTATCATGTTGTTAGGTAAAGAAAGGCTTTGCAAACTTAAGAAACTAAGATTGTTCTATTTATAATCACAGTTACACTGCTCAATTACATTGTGTTCTAAATTTAATGCTTTTATCAACACTTTTTATGTTTAGTTCATCTGGAGGCTGTTATATTAAAAATACTGTAAACATGTAATCTCCATTTACATTTACATTTAGCAGACGCTTTTATCCAAAGCGACTTACAAATGAGGACAATGGAAGCATTCAAAATCAGTAAGAGAGCAATGAGCAATGAATAAGTGCTTTAACAAGTCTCACTTAGCTTAACGCAGTACACATAGCAAGGACTTTTTAAATAATATAATAAATAAAAATGTAATATGCAAAGATGTTAGCCAGTCATAGCAGTGGGTGTTTACACTGGCAATGCATTGCAAACCAAATGTACACACAAATCTGAGGTTAAAAAATATTTTAAATTGTGAATTAAAAATCTTTAATAAAGATCAATTTGTTTCAATGATTGCCTTCTTCCCAACTGAAGACTTGTGTGTTTACAGCGATTTCAGCTCTTCCACTCTATGTCGAGAAGAATAAAATGTGATATAAAGTTTCAGAAATCCTGTAATTGTCCTGAATGAATTTTTAAACATCATCTGCTCTGCCAGTGGTGCTTTCACAGAGCTTTTTTTTATACGGTTTAGTGAGATAATTCCAATTTCCTCCACTATTTAGTTTTGTTTGTCTTAGAGTGCTTTGAGACATTAGGCGAATGTTTCATCGTCTGTGTTTACACAAGCCAGCACAGCCAGCGGTGTCGCACCCATGATTAGATGTCCCTCATCCTCTTTTATCCCACTTTGCCAGATCTGAGTGTTTTGACAGATTATTTCTCAGTCTGCTTATTGAATATGTGTCTTTAAAATCTCTTATGGTGTTAATGGAGATGATGACTACAGATGTGCTAGCGTCTCTTTCCACATTGGAACGGCAAATGTTGTTGAATAAAAACTTATGAGAGAAAAAAAAGTGGTCCTCCTCAAAGTATAATTATTTAGGTTAACTCTTAATTCTATTGGTATCAGTTTTTTTTTTTTTTTTTTTTTTTTTTTAAATTACATCATTTGTATCATACAGCATTTGGTAATAATTATTTAATAATTAGTTTGAATTCTAGATATATTTTAAGAAGCGTTTATACTTTTATATTATGGTTACTTAATGTTAAGTGTAAAGATTTTTTATGGCAAAATATTGTTCCAAATTTTCTTTTAGAATAATGAATCTTTGTCATAATTGACTAATAGTGGTTCTTTCTTTTTCTTTCTTTCTTTCTTTCTTTCTTTCTTTCTTTCTTTCTTTCTTTCTTTCTTTCTTTCTTTCTTTCTTTCTTTCTTTCTCATTATTTATGATCTACATTTAGAAAAATTGGATAAAAATCAATCAATATTATCAAATTATCAGAAATATAATATTAAAATAATACATATACATTTAAATTAAACTAATTAATTCATAAATGAATGAACAAATTAACTGATTCATTCATTTTTACCAGTATTTATAATTTCTCACTCAATATGTTATGAATCCTTAATATTGAGGGTATATAGTTAGAATATATGTATATAGTTCCGAGAAACACTTTGGGAACACCCCTGCATGACCATGTTCTAAAGTACGTGTAAAACAGACAAATGGAGCAGTGAGACATCACGAGCGGGGTGATGTGAGCAACCAAGAAGTATAAAAGCGTATCCGGCAGTCGCGCAATTTAGCTTCTGCTCTTCAGTAGCGCTCTGTGTATGTGTCAGTTTTATTTACTGTTGTCTGTCAGCAGGGCTGGACTGGGACAAAAAAGGGCTCTGGCATTTTTGCTCAGACCGGCCCACCACAATCGGTCCAACATAACCAACCAGTACACCATCCTTGTGGTCCCTGTATATATTCATATCTACAGTTCCATTCCCCAAAACCCCTACAATGCTGAGAACTAAGTGCAATGGACCAGTGTCCCAGAGCAAGTGGACCAGTGTACTCATTCTCTTTTGACTGACTCCCTGGTGATCAAAGGTGCCCTTCTCCAATGCTAACTCAACCTGGCTTGACTATACATAAGGACAAAGAGAGAGATGATTACAATTATTTGGAAGAGTTATTAAAAGTACACTTAGTAAGGATCCATTTTGGTTATATAGTCCTGTATTCTTGTAGAGCAGGATTTCTAGATGGACAATGTGCTCCATGTTATAAAAGCTAGTTAATCCTTTAGAACACAATAGAATGTGGATGTAGAATACTGCTAATTCTAAAAAGATTTTTTTTTTCAATGAACCAGACAGCAGAAAAACTAGTTTACAATTACAAGTATAGGCTACTTTGTTTTAAAGAGCACAAACCCCTCTTTAATATGACACCAAACAACATTTAGCTCTCATTGTTGAGATACTTCCCATAAAAAAAGAAAAACAAACTATACTACCAAATAATATATATGATATTCAAATTACTCTCTCACCATTAATATTGCATATAAATGATATTGGAAATTCATTAGAAACATGAGAAAATATCTACTTTGTTGAATATACAGCTTTCAAAATGCAAGGTGGGTTTTAATCCCCAAATATCATGCATTAGCTACTTCTCTCCCGACGTGTAACTCGTCATGGGTGCTTTGACGCAGCCATTTTGAGTAATAATTAAAAATAATCAAATGGCATCATTTAAGTTTTCTAGAGAAGGGCCGTATGTCCATTATGGGTTTTAAAGGGTTAACATTAAAATAGTCAGTCGAAGTTGCAATTGAATAAGTTAACTCTGCTAACCTAGCTACAAAAACAATGCAAAATAGCTTATGCTGTGTTATTTGACTTAAGCTGACTGAGTAGCTAGTGTAGTAGGTAAAAATCTGACAGACTTTATAATATCGACAATGATTATGTTAGGATAGTGTAAATCATCACACTATCCTTCTGCACCCGCCCTGATTAACACTCCCTTCCTGTTAATCATGTAACTACAGTAACATGCTTACCATTTCTATTACACTCTCCTGCTCAGTCTGTCCCTCCTTGACATCACTATCAGACACCTGCACCTCTGTATGGGTGCCGCCTGCACCGCCGTAGCTAGTCACCTCCATGCGCTATGTTCACCTGTTCTTGCAAAATGTCATCAGGTACTGTAGGCTTGGAAAGTGAAGCTACAGCACTAAACATGTTGGTTATTTTTGCACATGTTGAGGCATCAACCTCTAGAATTTTTATTTTTTTGGCCCGCAACTTCTCTGCACCCCCCATTGCGCTTTTGTTTCTGCACTGAGCCACTGACTGCATATGACACAAGAAATGGACGGGGAGGGGTGGAGCCTGTTAAGAGATGATTGGGCCAGTTCAGTGTCAGTATGGAAAATTAACCAATGGGTCGCTGTCCCTGCTTTATGGGCCAGTTGTTGTCCAATAAAAAAAAAAAAAAAAAAAACTTAAAAAAAAATATTATATCGACCGGCCCCCAAGTGCGTCGGCCCACCGGGCATTCGCCCGGTATGCCAGATTACCAGTCCAGCCCTGTCTGTCAGTCACAAGCATTTATTCAATATGTCTAAAGCAAATAAGATATCATTGGCAAGCTGCTCTCGCTGCGTGTGCTCCGCTTTCACCTGGCCATGTTTTATGAGAGCGGCCAGGCTCGCGATCCCGCTGGCAGTGGTCCCGCTATTGCAGAGGCAAAGCGTAGACTGTTGTCTTTGGGATCGCAAGTGGATTTAGTGGAGGGATCCGAGATGGGATAGTCCTTTTTTCGGTCCTCACCTGCTAGATCCGTGGCTCCCTCTCAGGGATCTGAAGCCCGCCGTGGTTTCTTCTGCTGTGAGAGTGAGCCAAGCATTTCGTTTGTCCTCCTCTGAGGAGGTGCATATTATGAGTGTTGAGACAGTGGAGACTGTGGACTCGCCACCACAGTCCCTCGCATATGAGGAGCTTGCAGAGGTTGTGAGGCCAAATTAATTTGTAGCCAAATTAAATATCAACTGGCCAGCTGAGAAACAGGACACTCGTCCAAAGTGTTAATTAGATGACCGTTTTCTGAGATCCAGATCACAGCCTTCATGACGGGACCTTCTTTTTTTCCCCGATCTCCATGCCTGAGGTGTCAAGATCATGGGAGAAACCGTTCTCATCCCCTATTTACAGCCCTACAGTCTCAAATTATTCCAACATTGTGGGCTGAATGATAAGGGATATTGGGCAATGCCAGTAGTGGAGCAGACGCTTGCGAGCTATCTCTCCCCATCCTCAGAATTGTCCCTGAAGGCCCGAAGCTTCCCACCAGCCCGTTAGACTGACATTGAGTCTGGTTGGGAAAGCCTATATGGCTGCAGGTCAGGCAGGCAGTGTTACAAACATACCAGGCTGACCTGCTCAGGGATGTGGATGACAGTGGGGAGGAGGAATCCGACATAGTAGTTGAACTACCTCGGGCCACAGATTTGTCCCTATCGGCCGTTCTATGGCAGCTATGCTGGCTACGGACAAGGACCTGTGGTTGAATCTGTCTGAAATGCAAGATGAGAACAGATTCTTCCTCCTAAATGCCCGCTCTCGCCCTATGGCCATTTCGGCGATGCCGTCAACACTGTTGTTTCCATCCTTCCTCAACACTGGAAGTTCCTGAGGTGTGCTTTTGGGGGCGAAGCATACCAATATTAAGTTTTCACTTTGGCTTATCAGTCTCACCCCACACTTTCACAAATTGTTTGGATGCTGCTCTGGCTCCTCTGCGAGTCCAGGGTATCTGCATATTCAATTACATAGACGATTGGTTAATACTAGCTCAATCAGAGCAGATGGTGTCTCAGGAGAGAGCTGGGGTTAAGACTAAACGCCAAGAAAAGTGTGCTTTCTCTACTACAGAGAACCACTTATTTAGGTGTGGTGTGCCTACACTAGCCTACGAGGCCTCTGGCATCCCGTCCCCTATGGGGTTCAGAGCGCACTTGACCAGGAGTATTGCGGGATCCAAGGCTTTCAACTCAGTGTAGCCTTGCATGATATTTGTGCTGTTGTGGTCTGGTCCTCTTAGCACTCTTTGGTCTGCTTCTATAACCTAGACCTGGCATTTACTCCAGGGTCCCATGTTTTCTCTTTGGGATGTGCGCAAGAATTACACACACAGGCAGGGACTTGCTTGTATGGCACAGTGGGTATTCTCATTCCCAAAGCTTTTCTCGACGCAGCTCTAACTGAAGGGGAACATCTTCAGGTTACGTATGTAACCATGGTTTCCTGAGGGAACGAGATGCTGCGCCTCTTTGCCATACTCCCTGCATCCCTGCATTTGCTACTTCATCGAAGCTAACTTGCGTGACTGCCGGATGTGCTTTTATACTTTCTGGTTGCTCACGTCACCCCGCTCATGACGTCTTTCTGCTCCATTGGGCTGTTTTACACGTACCTCAGAACACAGTCACAGAGAGCGTTCCCAAAGTGTTTCTCGACACAGCGTCTCATTCCCTTGGGGAACAATGGTTACATACCCTGGGAACAGCCTATTCGTTCAGAAATTTCTTTCTGTGTCTTACCCTCTCGCTTGAGGGTGCCTTCTGGACAGCAGTCAGGTCGGCAGTCTTACCCATGATTGCGGTTTTGAGTAATGAACCAGGCTGGGAGTTTTTAAAAGCCTCAGGAATCTTTTGCAGGTGTTTAGAGTTAATTAGTTGATTCAGATGATTAGGTTAATAGCTCGTTTAGAGAACCTTTTCATGATATGCTAATTTTTTTAGATTTTCATGAGCTGTATGCCAAAATCATCAGTATTAAAACAATAAAAGACCTGAAATATTTCAGTTGGTGTGCAATGAATCTAAAATATATTAAAGTTTAATTTTTATCATTACATTATGGAAAATAATGAACTTTTTCACAATATGCTAATTTTTTGAGAAGGACCTGTATATTGTTCTAAATTTCCTTCTAGAAACATACCACTTTGTAGAAATTCATGAATACTGGTTGTAATTGATGTTTGTTGTCAAAAAAAAAAACTTTTCATAAATAAATATTATCATAAATATCCATAACTCATGTTAGATATTTGTATTATTAATTATTAATTGTATAATTGTATTATTAAATAATAAAACAAATTAAAGCACACTGTCATAAATATTTGTAATATTAAAATATTTAAAAACTTATATTACATTCAAATTAAATTAAATTAATAACAAATAAATATTAGTGCATTATCATAAATATTTGTGAAATTAAATATATGTATAACTTTAAATGCATTTAAAAATATTAAATAAATGTTATTATATTATCAAAAAAAAATTATAATATAAAAATATTAATAACTCACATGGATTAAATTGTTGTAGCTTATTGATTAGATGATGTCTAGACCTTTAGGTCCCACTTGTTTCAAAAGCCTCGGTTTCATGCAAATTACCATTCCAGCCGTTTTTTTCATTTCTCCGGTGTCCTGTCACATGGCTCCTCTCTGACTTCAGAGGCAGATGAGAAGACAGCTGTGCAATATCCTCTCTCATCCTTCCTCTGACCCTAGTCTCTCTTTACACCTCCTCCATCATTCACTCCCTTGAGGATGACAGGAAGGGATGTAGAAGTGACTATCGAGAGGTTGGACAGTTTTAATACCGTGCTTGTGCACCCCCCCTCCAGGGATCGGTTACCCCTGAAGACATTACAAGCTCCAAAATGAATCACATCCATTTCTCACTGTGCACAAGATGACAGGAGTGAGACCCAGTTTGAGGGCCGAATCTCTTCGCAACCATTCGCAACATGGAAGAAAAGGATCACATAGCGAGGTCCACTCCTGTGACCCGTATTTAAAGTGAGAGACTCCCTATTGATATCAGTGATATTACCAGCGTCTCAAAGGTCAGTCATGACATTCTCTTCTTCCTCACTTTTTTAATGTTTCATCAGTATAAGGTGATTTACATTTTTTTATACCTTCTTCTATATCAGTTTGTGCAGAGACGACTGTAAGTTATTTGCCTCCAAAAGTTTGAGTCTGCATTAGTTTTCAATCCTGACCAGACCAACACAACAACATTGACTCAAGCAATGGCAAAAGTTTCCAGCAGGATGGTCTGCTTGTTTCCCCAATGGATGATGAGGTGATTATTCAACTAACTTTCTGTGATATAATATTCAAAAGGAAAGATTTCTAGGTTATAGGTTATAGTATATATATATATATATATATATATATATATATATATATATATATATATATATATATATATTTTTTTTTTACATATTTGTTAAACCTGTCATTATGTCCTGACTAATATGAGACAGATAATCTGTGAAAAAATCAAGCTCCTCTGGCTCCTCCCAGTGGTCCTATTGCCATTTGCAGAAACTCCATCGCTCCCGGTAAAAAACAACCAATCAGAGCTGCGGTCCGTAACTTTGTTTGTGTTCAAAATGTAGAAAAATGTATATAATAAGCGAGTACACCATGAATCCATTTTCCAAACCGTGTTTTTGGCTTGTCCTGAATCACTAGGGTGCACCTATAATGAGTGTTTATATTCGGACTATTTTAGATTGCTTCGAGGATACCGTGGCGGAGTAACCCAGTACCTTTGTGATTCTTCATAGACATAAACAGAGAGAAGTAGTTCCGGCTACGATGTTCTTCCGCAAGAAGCAAGCAGTTCTGTTTATTAACCGCTAGAGTGTCAAAAGTTCCCTACCGCAGCTTTAACTATTAAAAATAATTAAGATTGGAAAGGAAAAATAGAAAATACATTTATTTTCTTGAAAAATTTCATTATATCCAAGAATAAAGAAATAAAACCCAAGGCCTTACAACAACAAGCAAAACAAAATTCATTATAAATGATGTATATATTCATAATATTGCAATAAATCTCATATTACAAAGTTATTTATGAATGAATAAACGAATTAATGAATGAATGAATGTTCATTTATTTTAATAATATTTATTTGAATAATGCAAAAAATTATTCATTTTTAGCATTATTCATGCTTTTTCATTGAATCATTATTGTTTATCCACGGGCGTCATGCACTCATTATTTTTGAGGGGGCACGAGGGGTTCGTCATGTGACATGTAGGAGCCACAACAGCATAATGGCAAATTATTGTTAAAATTTTTTTTTTTTTCATTTATATTAGAAAGATTCCCAGTCGCATGAACTATGTCATGAAATATCTCGATTCTCACCGTAATAGATTATGTTAGATAATATGTGATGGTCAAAGTAGCCTAATAATGTAATCTAATAACTATGTATAAAAACCTGTCTGTTTACTTACAATTTTTTACGATCGCTATGACAATTTTTACAATACTTTTAACAATTTTCCTAGACTCTTAACACAGCTAGTACATCTGTGTAGGCTATACAATTAACATATTTCTTGTTGTTTTGACACAAAATGCATAGATATAAGACAAATTTGAAATGCTTGAACTTTGTTTACACACAAGCTCAACCAAGACCAAAACAATGTAATTTTACTGGCAAATTTTCAAATGCATTCACACTGTATGTCAGAACAGATAACATCATGTTCTAAAACTAACTTAGAGGTTAAAGTCAACATGAACAGCTGTTCATATCGTGAATTGAAGCACAAATATGTTCCCAGTATTTTATTTTATTCCATAGCTAATGATGAACTGCTGATAGAAGTTTTGCAAATATACGAGCTGATTCCCATCTAGGAAACATACTCAGGTGTTGATGTTCTTTCAATTGCATGATCATACGGTGTACAGTAAAAGAGGACCTATTTGGGCTGATCTTGTGTGGAAAAGTGCACTCCTGCATAAATGTGAGATTTTAGAAGATCTGTCCCAAGACTGGGGCCAGAGAAAGGGGACAGGTGGGAGAACACTTGCCAGTATATGTGATCACATGGAACAATGCGCATTCCACCATTTTCAGATCAGCCAGTCAATGATGTCTCTTTTCCTTGGCCCTTACTCCCCTTTACTCAACCCCATTGAGGAGTTTTTCTGAGTCTTTTCTGAGACTGAAGGTTTTTTACCATCTTTCACAGGGCAAAATGTCCCTTCAGGATAAAAATTATGCTGCATGCCAAGACATTACAGCTGAACAATATCAGAAGTGAATAAGGCATACCAAAAGATTCTTCCCTAGATGCCTTGCCAGAGAAGATTTCAGGTGTGATGTTGATGAGAATATGTGGCCAAACCAAACGTAGGAAAGTTTAGGCAGATTAGATCACATTTATTTATTTACTTTTTATTCTACTGTGTTTACTTCTTCTTTGTATTTTCACATAGTTATATAAATTATAAAGAAATGACAGCTATATTGCATTTTTTTCTTGTATTTTAGTTTTCTTTGTTTTTCTAATGTACTGTTGCAAATAAAGTGACGTGACATAGGACCAAGTATGGTGACCCATACTCAGAACCATTAATTCTATAAAGCTACTCTGAGATGGGTCATTCAATTTTTGCAGTGAATTTCTGCATCACAATTAACTAAATGCATGCATTTACCCCCCAGAAACTGTAGTGTAAAACACAATCTATTACCAGTGCAGAATACTGTCTATTGTATAAGGTCAGACCTGACACCTAAAATAATGCAGTTTCTGTAATTCCATTTGATGTTAGTTTTATTTTTTATTTTTTATTTTTTTTTAATGATATTGTACTATGATGGACTAAATGTTCCTGTTGAAGGAGAACATGTGTTGTAATTTTCGTATAAAATTGTTATTGTAGGTATTGTAATTTGAAACAAAGTCTGAGCATAAAATTAACTGTTTTGTCAATTGTGTGTTGTAGGTGTGTTGGTGCATAAAGAGTTTAGTTGGTTGAAATGCTATTTCTGTTAAAGAGTTGGATTCCCATGCTAAACATGGACAAAGTTTAAAAAATTAAGTTGTATGTTTGAAGGAGTATTTTTGTTCCAAAACCCAGTTTGACGCCGGATTTGCACATTGTTTATTTCTTAAGGATAAAGCAGTCCCGACGAAAAAGGGTCACGATCGTGTGTTGGAACCGCAGGCGGTGAGTAAACAACATGCGATGTTGTCATCAAACTGCACTTTCCACATGTACAGCTTAAAAAAAAAAAAAAAAAAAAAAAGACGACATAAATTGGAACTTAGTCATTTTCCAAAACCGCTAAGCAAATATATACAGTTTCAATACATACCACATAGAGACGTCATTGCTGATGCTGCTCTTGTTAAATTTCAGCCTCTGGATCTGATTCTGGATCATAAATATACGCTGAATCTGACTGTTAGCCATGGTTTGTTTTGGATGATGTTTTTTCCTCACGGTAATGTCACAGCTTCCAAACGCTCTTAACGCAAAAGCCTACTGGCGCTCCTGATTCTTTAGCTCCACCCACACGTCACGCCTACAGCCGGTCGTGCTCGTGTGACTATCTTTCTCTATTAAATATAATAAAAATAAAGACTTCTTGGAGTTATGAAGGATGCAGTACTACTCTATAGGTACTCAAGATTAACAGGATATTGAGTGAAAACGAGCATTTCACCCCCCCTTTAACATATTTTCATTGAATTTATGGTTACTTAATATAGAGTGTAATTTTATGGTAAAATAAGATTTCACTTTGTCACTAATGCTGGTTTGTCCATTGTATGTCAAGGTAAAAAAACAACAACAACAAAAAAACATAACTTATGGCTCAAGCACCATTAATATCTGTGGCTCTTCTACACAAAATGACCTGCTGTTAGGTATTGAGAGAAAATTATGAGGTCTGAGTGCTGCACAGGTTTAGTTTTTGCATACACACCATGTACTTGGTATTAAATCTATACTATTTGGGGAAACACAATGTCCTGCACATAAACACACACTAGTTGTTTGAATAAAAATAAGATTGCATGAAAGTGTATGATGTTGGGCCTATTTTCTGTTAGAATGAGAAATTTCAGTTAGTTTAGTAGCACAGAAAACTCAAATATTTAGTTAAACGTCAAATGTATTTATAGACTTTCAGGGCCCTATCTTGCACCCAGCGCAATTGACTTTGTACACCGACGCATGTGTCATTCCTATTTTGCACCCGCGCAAAGCGCGCTTTTCCCTCCACAGAAGCACGTCGCTAAACTAGTGAATGAACTTGCGCTCCCTGGGCGGTTCAGCGCAAAAAAGGAGGCGTGTTCCGGCGCAAACGATCCCTGGTGCTATTTTGCTGTTCCATTACACAATTGCGCCACTGACCAGAAAAAACCTAGTCTAAAGTCAGTGGCGCGTTGCGCGTTGTTCATTATGCTATTTTAAGGGAGCATGCTTGGCCATAATGTATAGCGTGCACAACGCGCATACACTTTGCTCATGTAATCTACACAGATGCAACAGTTATTTTTGCAAATCATAAATTGTTACACTAAAAAAATATTAACACATGAGATGACTGAAATCATTGTGGTGTGAAACGAAGATGTGAAAAAAAATAGGCATAAAACTAGCTCACAAATTATTCAGGCTAATTATTCTCCCATCCCCATACAACACAACTTCTCTGTCTTTCACTGCTCTTACAAGAACATCAGTCTCCTCGGCTGTGAACCGCTCCTGGCGTGCGCCTGGTAAATACGCCATAATAATAGCAATCCATAATGGAACTTGCGCACCTGCTTTTAAAGGGAATGTTGGATGACGCTCTGATTGGTTTATTTCACGTTACGCCCAAACCACACCTATGAATAATGAAGCTACTTCAGACCAACCCACTTTAGATTTGCGCCGGGCGCAAGAGCCATTTATCCCGCCGGGAAAATAGCAACAGCGCCGAGACCCGCCCACAAAGTTACTTGCGCTTCGCGCTTTGACACTTGCGTTTCAGATCGTCAAAATAGGGCCCTCAGGGTTTATCACTTACAATAATATTTGCATAACATAAGAAACATTGTTACAGCTCTTTTGTTTGCTTCTGATTTGTTGATTGTGGCATTGTGTCAAAAAATATTTGCATAATGAACGCTAAGCCAAGTGATTGTCTGTTTTCCATGGCTGACTGCCATCACTGCATCTCTTTTATCTCACAAAAAGAAAAAAATCAAAACAGTATTTCATGTCTACATGTTTATTTATTTGACAGATCATTAGTTTATATAGGCTATTCAATCTGTTAGAAATAAATTATTTTCTGAATTAAATTAAGAAACTTTATATTTTTATATTCAACCACTCAAGCGTTTGGGGTAAAAGTTTTCTTTCTTTATTTCTGAAGGATGATGTGGCACTGAAGACTGGAGTCATGATGCTGAAAATTCAGCTTTGCATAACAGAAATAAAATACATTTTAAAATATATTCAGTGAGAAAACAGTTATTTCAAATTGCAATAATATTTCATTATATTGCTGTTTTTTTATGTATTTTAGTATCAAATAAATGCAGCTTTGGTGAACATAAGAGTCTTCTTTCATAAAAAAATAAACTTACCTCAATTTACTGTATGTATGTTCATGCAGTTGTAAGAAACTATTCTTTTTTCAGCACACATGAATGTTTTGTAGGATTACTGAAGTTCTTTCTTTAAGGAAAAATTAGTCAGTAGCATGTACTGTACTGTACAGTAGTGATGGGAAGTTCGAATCATTTTACTGACTCGGACCTTTGACTTTTGTTCAGCAAAATGAACAAATCTTTTTTGGAGTCATTTTGTTCATTTTGTTCATTTTTTAAAGATATAATTAAAATGTTACGTGTTACTTCTCTAACATGTCTACTAGTACTTACATTGATCATACTAAAAACAATACAACTATAATGCTAAAAGAAACAGAAAAGGTTAATTCATTGTTTACCTGGGTCTTCAGTCTACAAAAAAAAAAAAAAGTGACATTCAGCCAAGTATGGTGACCCATACTCAGAATTTGTGCTCTGCATTTAACCCATCCGAAATGCACACACACAGAGCAGTGAACACACACACACACACACACACACTGTGAGCACACACCCGGAGCAGTGGGCAGCCATTTATGGTGCGCCGCCCGGGGAGCAGTTGGGGGTTCAATGCCTTGCTCAAGGGCACCTCAGTCGTAAATGCAGAACTGAACTGTACATGCACTCCCCCCACCCACAATTCCTGCCGGCCTGAGACTCGAACCCACAACCCTTCGATTGGGAGTCCAACCCTCTAACCATTAGGCCACGACTTCCCCATTATTTATTATCTATTATTTTGTACAGTTAAATTATTTTTGGTGTCCATACAATCAAATCAGTTTACAAGCATTTTTCTTTAAATGTCAGCTGCATTTAACATGAAACAATGGTTTTGAGAGCAGAGTCCTATTCGCTTGTTAAGTCTGACGTCACGTAGCAGCGCTTCCGTGTCCAAACGCTCTATCAGTTACAACGAGAAAACAACAAAAGGTGCTAATATAAACTCACAATGTGATACAATACTAGCGAAAAAGTTATAATCTTAACCTTTAACTCCATAACGAAGTACCAGATAGCCAGACAATGAAAATACAAATATAAAAAAAATATATAAAAATTATTTGTGTTTGGGAAGCTGTGAGCACAGAGACTGTAGTGTATACCGTAAGTTTGAAAGTGTTTAGCTTAAATGATTAATATGAATAAACAGTGCTCATAAACGGCTGCTGGGGTAGTATTCTCAAGTGAAGCGAGTTGAGGCTTGGACC
Organism: Carassius gibelio; assembly: GCF_023724105.1. Classification (NCBI taxonomy): domain Eukaryota; kingdom Metazoa; phylum Chordata; class Actinopteri; order Cypriniformes; family Cyprinidae; genus Carassius; species Carassius gibelio. Next base: position 11,835,081 of record NC_068400.1, on the reverse strand, counting down.
CGGAAACAGCGCTTCTTACGTCATCACTTAACAACCGAATAGCTAGCTTTGATTACTGTGGAATATATTAATTTATGTTCATGTTATGTTTATGTTCTCATCCTATTTTTAATATATAACCAGGCATTTTAGATTCCTCTGACTAAATGTGCCCAGGGCCGAAACTGTTAACAATTCATGTAGATATGAGTGAACCAGAGGTCCTTCCCGTTATTCTGCCTGTGTAAAAATACTGAACAATACCCAGATATATCTTCTACAAAATAGAGACATTTTCAACCATAACACCAGAAGTTTTATATTTTCTTAATGTTTACGAGATGAAACTAATTACAGAGCAACTCATTAAACCAGAAGAACTAACCAAAACGATTACTAATATACTTTTAATACTGCAATTATGCCAGACATTTTAAATTGTAATTTTTAGTTTTAATTCTAATGGTTTTGAGATCCGCAGCTTCTGGAAATAAAACACTGATTACTTGACCCCTTGCTAGCAAATTATCAGACATTAGCAAGCACCCTGTTTTGGTCAGGCAAATATTAGCTGTAGCTGCTAACGAAAGCAGTCAATTAGTGAGACAGAAAAGTAACCATTTATTTGTATTTTTATGTCTTTCTGTATGAGGATGTATACAGTACAGTATATGTATATGAAACACATGTCAGATAGATAGATAGATATGGGTAGGCATTGTGATAGACATTTTGTGTGCTGTCATAACACGATGCCTACGGTAGTTCTAGACTAAATGTGAACATGCATTTACTCATCTCACCTGCACAAAAACAGATTCAGTATTCCTCAAAATTAATAAAAGTGAAAAGCAAACCTGCAATAATTAACACAAAAATCCATTATGTTTATATTTAATCACATTTTATTAACCATTGTCTATGCTGCTGACCTTTAATGATCCAATTCAACCATATTAATAAGCAAACCTCACTTTAGATAAACATTTGCTTAATTTTTCTGTGTTTTATTTACAGCACAGCTTAAAGGTTTGTTTGAGCTTTTTGAATTTACATGTCCTTCAACCTGAGGCTCATTCATTTCACTTTGTGTGAAACTGCTTTTACATTTACTAAAAATATAACTTTTTTTAATAATTAAAATAAACAATCAAGGCTAGTCCAGATGAGTAAAAGTAATACAAAGGGAGTTAGGGAGTAAGAATATTGTAAAATATTACTTTTAAAAGTAACTTCCACCAACACTGGAAAGTAGTACTGCATTTTGATTATTTAAATAAAATTGTATGATTTGATCATTAGTCATCATCAGATACGATTTTAATATGAAAGCTGAGACTGTGCATCTCTATACATAAAGGTACACGTTCTTCCAACTCTTTGAAGGTTTTAGACGTGAGTCATTTCTCTTTGAACATCTTAGATATTAAAATCCTAGCTCTTGCAGCTCAGTACATGTCTTTATATGTCTTGGATGCATAAGTGCTATTCTCTGATCAACATTTACCAACTCTAACCTTTACTATTATAATAAACAAAAGTTCTGTTTGACAACCATTTACAGGCTGTTAATTACCACAGAAAATACATTTGATTTGCTGCACAGTTTGTTTTACAAAAGAAAAAATAGAGTTATAACCTTGATGCATTCAAATTCATTAACTTTGCACAAAGAAGTCATTTTATCACATTTACTGTATGGTTACAGTACACCGTACAAAATTTCCACCAAATTCAACTTAAAACTGAGTTGATGTTTAACTCTTAAAAAAAAAAAAAAAAAAAAAAAAAAAAAAAAAAAAAAAAAAAAAAAACGGCTCTGGTTGAAAGTATGAAAGTTAATACATTTAGTTCAAATTAAATAAAAACAACAAAACAAACAAACAAACAAAACAAAAAAACAGTTTTACACTGTATATTTATTTAGCTAGTTACTGTTAAAGGAGATGTATGTAAGAAATCTGTTTCAATTAATCAGAAAATGGCCCTGATGTGTCACTAGACATTAAGAAATCATGTTCATTTCAAATACTGATATCACTGACAACAGTAGTCCGGCCAGGATATTGTCATTTAAAAAGTGGACTTGCAGCCCTCAACTGATGTTGATGTTGTCATTTTGTGTTTTGGCCTGACGCGCCTCCCTCCACCTATCTACCAATCACAAAGTCAGTTGTGTTTCGGGATCCATGTTGCCAGATTTGCTGTAACTTACTCTAACTCCAGTCGGATAAAAATGTCTAATGTTACTAAATCAAAAAGACCTTATTATAATTCAGAATTTCGTTTTGACAAAGTCCGAAATAAAACCAGAATTTGTATTGGATATGCTTTTGAAATATGGAGACGTCTGAAAACGGAGAAGAATTTGAACACAGACGCCAATGTTGCTCATTTTCTCCTGGACAGGTAAGATTCATCTATGGTTGGCTAACTTGTACTTGATGTCAATGGACATTTCATACAGTATATTCATGACAGTCGAACGAAGTTATGCATGTTTGTGCAAAGTAACATAACGTTAGCTCACATGGACGTATGCTAACATTAGCAATGCATTACAGTCACATACAAAATAAATCTTTACGATTATACTGTCACATACGAGTATAAATCTTTACGATTATACTGTCACATACGAGCATAAATCGTTACAATTATATTTAACTAATGACAATTAGTACATTTGTACATAATGTCAGCTGGTTAGGTCTATAAGATACCTGTCCACACGTTCTGTATCTTCCATTCCAACCTCCATGGGCAAGACCAAAGAGCTGTCAAAGGATGTCAGATACAATATTATAGATCTGCACAAGGCTGAAATGGTCTACATGACCATCAGCAAGAAGATTCGTGAGAATAACACAACTTTTGGTAAGATTATTCGGAAATGGAAGAAATACAAAATAACCATCAATCGGCCTTGGTCTGGAGCTCTGTGCAAGATCTAACCCCAAAGGGTGAGGATGATCATGAGAAAGGGGAGGGATCAGCCCCGATCTACATGGGAGGAGCTTGTTAATGATCTTAATGCAGATGGGTCCACAGTCACCAAGCAAAACATTGGTAACACACTACTAAGGTCCCCTGCACAAAGAGGGAATCAAAATTCCTCCTGAGATGTGTGCAAACCTGGAGACCAACTACAAAAAACATCTTACCTCTGTGCTTTCCAACAAGGGTTTCTGCACCAAGTACTCAGCCATGTTTTGCTTGGGGATCATATACTTATTTCCCTCACTGAAATGTAAATCAATTTCTAACCTTTATATAATTTTCTTGGTTTTTTGGTTGGTACTCCATCTCTGGGCCCTATAATAAACCCAGCGCAATGCGACGTAATGCGCAGCGCAAGTGTGTTTGCTAGTTTCAGTAAATAGACTGCTCCATAGACCTCAGGGACGTCACAAGGTTTGGAAGACAGGGGGGGCTTAGCCCCCAGGGTATTTGTAACTTGTGTTTGTAAAATATTTGCACTCACATACAAGCATGTGTGTGTGTGTAGTGAGAGTACACACATTTATTATGTAAATACAAACTTTTATTTTGGATGCAATTAATCATGATTATAATCCTCTCATCCCTACCCACTAGCATATATAATAAATAGAATGAAATAATTTAGTTTATGCTATGCATAGTGCCTAGACCTGCCAACAAATGTTTATTTTTTAAAAGAAAACAAAACAATCCTTAGACATAGACTATTACTGACCTCAATCACACCGACTCCCTCAGAATCAACTGGCCTGCCAATCTCCTGCAGATGCTTCTCTTTCTCTCTGCTAAAATATCTTCGAATATCCATCTCATCTGCTCAATGAATTGAAGGAGACAACGATAATAGCATTAACAGGGACCCTATGACATTTAGTTTTTAGTGACAACAACGTTCTATGGGGATTGATATTGTTTTAGAATATGCCTATTATAGAGATGGGTTATATTATTGGCAAAGAATAAAGAGTTGTGATTAGGTTGCTAAGTTTACCATTTCTTGTATTTTGCTTGTTTACACTAGCTAGACTACAGTTTCCAATGCAAACCAAAATATCCCCTTTCCATTATCTCAAGAAAACGTTGCTAAAGGTGAGCAGGTTATTAAAAACAACGTACAATTTAACTCTGTATTACGACATTTACCAATCTTCCTTTCACCATTAGTGTGTGTATCGGTGTTGCCAAATTTCAATGGAAAGTAAAAGCTAAAAACTTGAAACATATACTTGAACTTTACTTAAGTATACTAAAATTGAAGACGTATACTACTTTTTGGTAAGGGAATGCATGGCAGACCAAAAAAAAAAAAAAGAAAAAAAAAAAGCCCAGCAAACGTTCTTTCTATTTAGAAATGGCATCCTCTGTAAACACAACAAAGATTCTGCATGCCAGTATTGAGATAAAGCACATTAAAATAGGCTCCTGTATCATTATTCACATTTGAAGTTTATCTTCAATGCTTGCGTTCAGTACTGCTTGTATCTCTAAACGCGCTTCATACTGTGAATGTTTGTTTGTGTGTGTGTGTGTGTGTGTGTGTGTGTGTGTGTGGGTGTGTGTGTGTGTGTGTGTGTGCATTTATGAGTGTTTTGATGCAGACACACTGAGCTGAGTACAGTGGCACACAATTGGGGCTTTCTTTGTTGTTAGATGAAGTGAATCTCTAGAGACAGCAGCAGAGAGGGAGAGAATGCTTCTCAAAGAAAACAAAGTGGTTTGGAAGGATCTCGGATACGTATGAATTCCAGGAGATTGTGCACCCATAAGAACTGCATTGTCCACTTGGAATGAGACGACACCGAGTTTGTACCCAGTTTTTTTTTTCTTTTTCTTTTTCTGTTTGGCTTCAACCTGTCTTGATTCTTAAAGGAGCAGTTAACACAGAATGAAAATTCAGTTGTTATTTACTCACCCTTGTGTTGTTCCAAATTCACATGCTGTTATTATTTAAAAGGAACGAAAACATAACTGACCACATTTGTCATGCTAAAAAAAGCATGAATCTCCACAAAACAAACTAAGCTTATATGACTGACAGCTGTAGTGATGATTTTTGTTGGCCAACCCAGAATTTAGCATTACCCTTAATAAAAAGCTAAAATAATTTTTCCATTTACCTTTGGATGCGCCCAGGTCACACTTGCTCACACTTGTATGTTTGATATAAAACGCAACTGCCCTCATGTTTTGTCGCAAATAGTGATCATGAGTAAATTTGCTTTCATCTTTGCAGGACAGTGATATGAAGAGTGTACAAAGTAACACATCTGATTCTGTAACATTATTGTGAAAGTGCATAGCACATAACGTGCACAATACCAGTATAAATACGCATATGCATCAAATGACTAAACTTGCGTCATCTTTTCCAAAGCCTCCGTGTTCACAGTCCACACTACAACACGGAAACTGCGTTTTTTACCTGTCCTCTGTGATAACTTTAAATGTCCTGAACAACTGTTTTCCCATTTTTGTTAGATGTTAGCAACAGCTTTTACCTAAGTCTAAGCCTAAAAACTGTTCACGCTCACTTGAGGTCATTTTGACTAGTGCAAAAAACAGTTAATGTGAATAACTGGACATGGAAACATGTTTGGAGAATAAATTTCTCCATGCGCATCAAAAAAGTCACGTGTGGGCATCCACCTCCGAAAGCAATGTATTGCAACACAACATTTTTTGTGTTTCGTCTGCTCACTCTGAGGTGCAAGTCATTTTTTATATTTGAAAATGATTACATTCACTGGCTTCTCTAACTTTTCTTAGTAATATTTAGTGCTAGTTTATCAACAAGTGATGGTTTTGTTCTCTTTAAGGGATGGAAACAATGGTGCTTATTTGCAAATATTTTATGCAATATGCAAAAGTTTATCCAGTTTCTTCAGGAATTTAATTTAGGTGGTTTTTACAATCAGATGCTGCACAATGTTGCATCTTGAAACTTGCAAATTTTTATTTTAAGTGACGACCTTATAGATCGCTTCAAGATGGCATACGTGTTGACCTTTCTGGAGCAGTCGAATGTGGCATCTACCTGTACATAATCTATAGTGTAGAAATGGTGTCATATGACGAAGCTAGATTGATAGATAATGCCTAAATTGACACCAAATGTCATTACTCATTCCACATATAAAGCTAACATACGACTTCAGAAGACTTGAGATATAGAGCACAATTCATTTTTGACTGTTTATGATGTTTTTAATGGTGTTTTTCGTCCTTTTTGAAGCTGGAAAGACATGAGTTGTCACTACTGTATGGAAATTGCTTTCAAGAATGGAACAATGAGAGAACTGCTGTGCAATCACGCAAAAAGCAAATGCTCATCATGTCAGATTCCACCAGTGACTTAATGAGACAAGATCATAGTTAGTCATGACTATAAAGAGCAGAGCATAAAGGAAGATTTGAATTATCCTGAAGATTTTTTGTCATGGACTACATAGTTTTTTTTTTCCTCTGTGTCATTTGCAGGTGGTGAAGCAGTAAGAAAAAACTGTTTTGTTTTGTCCATTGAACTGTCATGCTCACATCTTGACGTGAGAAGATATGCGCATCAAGGACCGATATTGCAGTGAAGAGGAATCCATCCAGGAATCATGTCGTGCTCTGCGGCATTGAAAAGCAGAACAAAAGCGAACGTCGTGTTGAACCTCAGTGCTTCCACAGGTTTGTTTACTGTGTTCTGTTCCCCCTTCACTCCTATAATGAGATGGAATATGAGAAAGTAGAACACCTTAATTAATTGCTTTGAACAGTGTTACTCTATTACAGATCCAAGCACTCACAGCAAAAGATTTGAATCCTGACCTACCCCGACAAATTAAAATCATCAAACGCATAATCATTAGCTGGCATGGCATGCTTATTAATTAATGGGTTGTGCTAATGCGAGCATCACCATTACTATTGTTCATTCCTTGCTTTAGTGATTTGAACGAACCCTTGGCCTGAGGTAATAACACATATATCCAACCTGTTTATTTTACGAACTAGACTGATGCCTGAAAACTTTCTAGTGTGGTTGAGAGACCTGACAGCCTCATAGAAACCACTGGAAATGCCTAGCAACACAATAACAAACACCCAGATCACCCATCTTGGCAATCACCTAGAACAATGATCAATGAATATTCAAATATGTATAAGCTTATTACTTGCTAATGTAGATGCACACAATCAATGCGCTCAAAGGTTTGCAGACCAATCCAACAATGTCGGATGACTTACGTATTGCGGCCCATAGAAAATGAGGCATCTACTTTACCCTAGCAATTCTCTGGCAACCAATCAGAATGCCTTAACAACTGCCAAGCAACCATCTATACTGCTTAGAATTCATACAGGACACTAAAGCAACCAACCAACCACATTACTCTAGTAGCCAGTTTAAATAACCAGCAAAAGTCCCATTCTCGAACTCCAACACAGAAATCAAGTTTTCATAGTTGTCCACAGTATATAATCTCATATGTGTAACTCTTTGCTCTTGACTTCCAGGATAAAGGCCCCCTAGAGTCTCCCACTCATGCAGAAACACACCGGCTGAGCTGTCAGAAGAGTCAGCGGGGCGAAACGCATCGCTCCTCGACCGCGTCTACATGTTAAACATAAATTGATTGTTTTCTGTCCCCTTTTATCATCACTGCAGTCCTCTCGTCTTTCTGTCAAGGGCGGCCCATTGTTAAAAACAAACCTGACGTCTCTGTGCTCCCCCACAATTCCCCTTTTTCCTGGATCCTAGACATCTGTAGTATGGGGCTGTTGTCAAATGTGTAAGCCACCTGCAGCTCAGGTTGGAAAGATGACTTGGATTTCATGCTCTCCACCTCTCTACACCTGTCATTTGGCATCCTCCACCCCTGCTCGGTTTTAATGATGTCATTCTCCTGAGCTATTCCTAGACATCTATGATACACTCCAAGTGTCCACCATATAGAAACACTGTCATTCAGCCAGACAAAAAATGCTTGAGCTCTGTGCCATGTACCTGTGCTGAATACCAAACAGAGCGGTTGAGTTTTGAACTGGCGCAAAAATTCCTTTTGAAAATAGTCTAGAATATCCTTCCATATCCTCCTGTTTTCAGCACTGTGCTCATAGTCCTCTGAATTTCCACAGCATGATGGTAAGGCCATACAAATGAATTTTTTTATGTTTGTTTTTTTTTCAAAAATCTTCCTGGTCTTCTGACAGGTGTTATGACATCTGTTTTGAACATTACAATGCATATGATAACTTGTTCACTTTACATGTACATATCACTATGCAAAATGATTTCAGTTATTCCAAAGGTCCTTACAACCTGCAACAGCAAAAGAACCAACAACACACATATTCTCTTACTTCCACTCCCTCACAACAGGCACACTGAAACTTAAACATCATGCACGCCACTGCTCTGACGATTTTATCAGCAAAATAGTTTAACAACATGACATTTCACACTAGCAATGTAATAACAGCACTGTTCTTGAAGCAGACAAACTTACAATTACAAACTTATTAGTAAAGATGCTGCTGCTGACGCACAAATTTAATTCACAGTTCATAAAAACACACACACTCTCTCTCTCTCTCTCTCATAATAACTAGATTAATAATTGCATTAGTTGTTAACTGCTATTCAAATCTCAAACCACTGTTATTAGCTCTAAAGTGACATTTTGGAAATAGCAATTGAGTCATGGGTTGAGATGCATAAGAAGTTTGCTCTGTACATAAACCTGATAAATGTCTTGAAATTTAACATCTGAACTTTCTCTTGAGGTGAGGTAACCATAGTATAAACAGAATAACTGACTCAAATCCAATGAATTCTGAGAAGATTTCATGACATTTCATGACGTGGCTGTATCACCACCTCTGGTGTGCATTTTATTGTTATATATTTTTTTTATAATTCTTATTCCTTGCACAGTGTGTGAGGCAAATGTGTGAAAGGAGTGATACTGTTGAATGAAAACATTTTCCAGTTGCATCAACAAAATGGTATTACATTTCCAAAAGCTGTTTTCTACAATAAGTACAAACTCAAATAAGATTCACCAAATCATTTAAGTTTTTTATTTATTTTTATTTTATTTATTTTTATAAATATTTACGATGTTTAGATTCAATCATAGTTTGATTGAGATTTTCTGTTTCTACCAGATAGATATTAATCCAAAGAAATCTGGGTCTGTTTGTCACACAAGTTACAGAATGACTTACAGAAATTGATTTTTTTTTATCTTCTGAGTGATTTTTTTATTTAAACTTTACAAATGAGTCTGCTCATGAATCCAGAAACAGACAGGCAACAGAACCCATTTAACCCTGATTAATAATTCAAATTGTTCCCATAGCTTGACTCAATAAGACAAATTGGGGCTGAATTAGAAACATCAGTTTTTCATGTTTTCTGCGAGTGGTTATTGGCTTTTGGAGTTTCAAACAGTTTACTTAAAGAAAAGCGCAAATGAAAAGGATTGCGATCGATAATTGGGAGAATGCTTTGTAGGGCAGATTGATGAATTGAGCTTCAAGAAGAACACTGCCTGACCATCTCTCTTAATGTCAGATTGGCCAGCTGTGACTCTAATTGTGTTTCTAGTGAGTCTTTGAACTCCTTTTTCTTTCATATAAATTCTGTTGTGAGCTGAATTATTAGAGAATGATCTCTTAAGCACAATTTTAGTACTAAAAAACAGCATAAAAAGTTTTTTTTTCCTGTGCTGAGGTATCTCCTATTTAAAAAGAAAGATATTCAAGCTATTGAAGGGCTTGTCTTGTCTTTTATATTTATTTTATTTTTATTTATTTTTTTGCATAATTTATCAATATTTGCATACACTCTTGTCCTGAATATGGTTTATGTATCCCATTTGTTTTCATGGGCTGTTCATAGAGCTGTTCTGTCTGGAGCATATACAGTCTCCCACGGTGATAGCCAACTTTTTTCAGAGGCCTTGGTTATGGAAGTATTTTTCCCATTAATTTTCCTCTAGGAGATTTTATACATTTTCTCAATAATGAATGCTAAGCCATGAACAAAATACTGTTCTGAGATGAACCATAAAAAAAAGAAAAGAAAAAAAAAAAGGATTTTATTTTTTATTTTTTATGGCTATTAAAGATCTGCCAATCAACTGTAAGGCCAAGGGCTTTGGGGGCAGTCAAGACAGGTGTTGCAACTAATCAATTATCATTTATTCTTTTGTTTTGTTTCCTCCATGTCCAATAGCTCTCAAGGTGAACTTTGGTGAAAATTTTAAAGGGTTACTCCACCCCAAAATAAATGTTTTGGCATTAATCATATATATATATATATATATATATATATATATATATATATATATATATATATATATATATATATATATATATATATATATACATAAATGAGAGTGAATGTAGAAAGGTTTACATATTACTGTTAAAGGTTGTTGTTGTTATCCATTGAGAAAATGAACAGAATTCTTATTTTGTATGTATCCTGCTCATTGTTTTGGAGTAACTAGTTACAGGTAAATAAATTACATAATTGAATTACAAAATACATATAAGTGTAATCAGTTACAGATAGTGATAAAAAAAGTGTAATTAAATGACAGTTACTTATGAAAATGTTAATTATTACAAAGGGGGTCACATCTGAATATTTTTACACACTTTAGTAAAGTAATTTACACAGTTACACTACTTATTACATTTTAGATAAGGTAACTTGTAATCTGTAACCTATTACATTTCGAAAGTAACCTGTTCCTACTCTGTGCATACAAAAATGGCAAGAGTTTTCATAAGCCGACAATGGTTGACTTTACAGAGCTCTCAGGAGTCAAGAGTGCATTTTTCAGTTCACTGGAAACTCAATTCTTGTTTACATGTTCTCAGGCTGCTACAGTGAGGGAGACGAAGGAGTCACTGGATTTTCCAGGAGTTTAAAGGTTCATGGCATGAATTTCTCTTGCATCTGATGAATATTCTGTGGTTGTTTTTCACCCTCACGCTAAGAAATGCAACTGAAAATGAAATGGATAAAGTGCAATTTCTTATTTTTGTAAGAAAAACAGCATCACCCATCAGCACCCTGTTTCTGAATTTACATACTGTCAGGCAGGAGGCAGACAACTGCATCAGTTCCTGTCGAAATCCAGGCTGAGTGCTTTAAAAAGGCTGTCAGGTGGGAGAACCAGAGTGCCTCGTTCGGAGCAGTTGAGTCCTATCCGGAGCCGTCACACGTCAGACTGAGAGCGTTCATTAACATGAATAAATTCCTTTGTGCTCACTCCTCCTGCAAGGTCACAAAGGTGTCTGCTTTTGAGCGGAAAGCTTTTTTTTTTAGCTACATACTTTCTGGGCTCTCTATCCCGAACCTAATGTGTCATCTCCTGATATCAACAAGCACCTGGAAAGCGAGTTAAGCTATTTCAGAATTGTATTACAAAAGATCAATTTTCCAATGTCAGTGACATTAGATATTCTTTATGAGTTATTGACGACCTTATCGGGGAAAGTGTTGCGCCATTCTTCACGGGCCTGTTGTACATGAAGTTTATTCAAGCAGCGAAGAGGCATTTGAGTCAGTCTGCAGCGGCAAGCCTGAGGCGTAAAGCTAAGTGCTGATATTGAGCCAGACACCCATAACTCCATCCTTAAAGTAATAGTTCACTCAAAAATGAAATTTCTGTCATCATGTCTTCACCCTCGTGTCATTCTCAAACCCCAGGACTTTATTTCTTCTGTGGAACACTAAAAGAGAAATTCTGACATCTGCTTAGGCGGGTGTCAAGACGTTCAGTGTAGAACAACGTAAATATTGGTCTGTTTGTCACACAGAGCTGTCACATGAAACTTGGAATATTGCATGCAAACTGAATGGGTTGCTTCGGATGTGTTCTTTTTAAAATAAATACCGCACCTAGAGTTTGATGTAACTAACTGCATGGAAATGAGAGACCAGTACCAATATCTCTTCTGTCAAATGATTTTTCAATGACATGAAGGTGACTAAATGATTTGCCTTTTTTTTTTTTGCCTTTTTTTTTTTTTTGGGCATTTTTGAGGAAACTAATCCTTTAATTAAATCATACACTGCTTTTAAATTTGCAATAAATAAATAAATAAATAATTATTTGGGGAATTAAAGGGTTTGCTTTTTGTAGTGGTCTCTTATAAAAACCAGATTCCAAAAAAGTTGGGACACTGTACAAATGGTGAGCAAAAAAGGAATGGAATAATTGACAAATCTCATAAACTTATATTTTATTCAAAATATAATATGGATAACATATCAAATGTTGAAAGTGAGACATTTTGAAATGTCATGCCAAATATTGGCTCATTTTGGATTTCATGAGAGCTACACATTCTACAAAAAGCAAACCCTTTAATTCCCCAAAGAATCGGATCCATCATCTGCTTGGGTCCCATGGACCCCACATGGGAGCAACCAGAACTGTAAGCAGCCAAAGGCATGTCTGTGCTCTGTGAGCTCCATCTGCTGCTGTGGCTGGTGCTTTGGTAAGCACTTAAGGACCCATCGCCTACTCAGGGAAAGCTCCATTCCAGTAAAAGCCTTTCGTGGAAACTCGAAGAGTATTGTTTGTCTGCCTCTTCGTCTCTCTCCACTAATTTCACAACTCTTCTCAGGGAGCTTTTCATACCATTGTTGTATTCAACTGCTCTCCAGGGTCCTGAAGGCATGATTCTTTTCAAAGCTGCTGCGGAACAGTATGTATTATGAAAAGCAATGTACAAATATACTGAGATTAAATAAATGTAAACTAGAAACATTTGCAGACCTTCAGGATTTTCAGCTGCACTCGACTGCACTGGCCTCATAATGTGAAAGCAGTGTTTATGTTAGTGTCACTGAGAAACTGACATTATGATACTATTAAATAATAATAACCATTATATATTTTGATAAAAAAAAATTATATTTTCTATTTTAAAGTTTTTCTAATTTTGTTGTATATTGTTTTGATTCATCCATCTTTCCATTTATAGATAATTTAGTTTTAATTTACTGAAACAAGTACATTGCACAAGTATTCATACCTTTAACTTAACATTTACAGACTCAAGTCTTTTTTGTTTGATGTTACAAGCTTTGCTCATCAGCATTTGGTAATTATCTGCCAGTCTTCTCTTATTCTCTTCCCCTCTCAAGCTCTGTCAGGTTGTATGGGGGCAGACACACATTTTCAGGTTCTCCAGAAATATTTGATTGTTCAATCCCAAGCTCTGGCTTGGCCACTCAAGGACATTCACAGAGTTGTCTATAATTGACTCTTGCTGTGTGCTTAGGGTCATTGAAGGTGAACCTTCCATCCAGTCTGAGATTCTGAACACTCCTGACTAGGTTTTCATTAGGGCTATCTCAATATTTTGGTGCATTGAGCTTTTCTTGACAGATTAAACATATCTAATTAATTAATTAATTAATTAATAATAAAATATTAATTTAATCAGATTCAGGAGAGAAATATGCACAGATGAAGCAATGAAACAAGATCTGTCCAAATATGCAGATAGATTTTAATGTGAGATGGCAACAGAGGTTGTACTTTTCCAATGTATGAAGCATTATTATGCATTATGAAGTCCGATTTGGGCCTGAAATAATGCTTTAAAGTTAGAACACCATTATCCTGGATTTCTTTGTTTGAGACATGAAGGTTTTTTTAACTTCACAAAGTTTTAACTGATGGACTGGAGTGGTGTGGTCTCTCTCTCTGACGGCACCCATTCACTACAGAGGATCCATTGGTGAGCAAGTGATACAATGCTACAATTTCTCCAAATCTGTTCTGATGAAGAAGCAAGCTCATCTATATCTTGTATGGCCTGAGTACATTTTCAATTTTGGGTGACCTATTCCTTTAAGAACTGTTCAAGAAAAAAAGCCTTTTTTGACCAACTGTGTTCAAGGACATGCAACTGTGAAAGTGAGATAATTTAAGAAGTGACCCAGCTCTCTCAGACATGTCTGATCAATAACTCTGAGGTCAGAGCCACTTTCAAGTATTTTAACTTTCCAGGTAGATGGTGTGCTGAATTATGAACGTGTCACACCTGCATGTAGATTAAAAACTGGAAAATTAATACACTTTTTTTCTCTGGCTGAGTTAATGAAACGGAGACAAAACAATCAATTATGGCTACATTATTTGTCTTTTGTAGTGTCCACATTGGCAATCATGCAATAATCTTGTTTGCAATCTTGTTTCTTACACACTTGCACATGCATCCTTGACCTCCACCACTGTAACGGTGTCTTTAAGAATTTAGTTGAAGTATACAACTTCATATTTGTATTTGTTGACCAATTTGAGTCCAATTCTAGGACAAATCAATATGTACAGAAAGTATATACTGTATCAATTTGTAACAAACAACAAAAACGTGAATCTACAAAGAAATGTTTGGGTCATCACTTTCAAAATAATAATAATAATAATAATAATAATAATAATAAAAGTAATAATTATAATAATAATAATAATAAAAGCTAAACTGCATATGAAGAACATTTTATATTTTTTTAAAGGTTAAAGATATAGTTATAATAATGAAAAATGTTATTTGAAATAAATTAAAACTAAAATTATATGTATAATACACACACACACGCACACACACACACACACACACACACACACACACACACACATTTCTCGAATTTGATCTTAATGCACTAAATTAATAAAAAAATAAAGAGAAATAAAAACTATATAGACATAAAAATAATCTAATATATGTGACTTAAAATTTAAAGAACGATGTAAAATAAAAATAAATAAGTCAAAACAGTTTATACTATCGAAAAACACTGGTTTAAATCGTGATTTATGTTTATGATTATGTTTATGTTTTGTCCTGAAAAACTAATGTGAACAAATATGCATTTATTTGTGTGTTTATTTATAAAAGAATCTGAATAAAAATGTAAGTATACATATATTTGTACTTAGTTTAATGTATTATTTTCCATAATATTAATTAGAAAAATATATTAATAATTTTAAATACTTTTGAAATGAAATATAACAGTATGCATTTGTATGTATATTTTTTGTTATTTTTAATAAATAAATAAATCTAACAAAATCCAAGGTAAAAAAAAAAAACCTCTTCCTTTTCAAAATTCTAATGACATATGAAATAATATTTTAGGGTTACAGCTCTCCATATGACTAAAGGAAAAGATGAATTAATATTTTCATAAGCTTGTGAGGCAGTATAGTGAAATTGCCTTTTCTGCAGGGAGCTCTTCAATCATGGCCGACTCACACTCACGACAGGTTCCTCTCTGACCAGACAGAGGAATAATGTGTGGATGTGTTCGTTTGCTTTGAAGGCTGGTGGTCAAAGAGAAATTGTAGTGCACTGGGAAAGATAAATGACCTCTTTCCTGAGTTATAGGGCCTCCAATGTGTTAAGCGCAAATAGACAAAATGGAAGTTTCTAGTTTGGAAGTTAAAGTGATGCGTGGACAACCAGAGGTCACAAACATGTTTGTGGAGGTTACAGTACACATCAAACTGACACATTCACACTGACAATCACATGTTTGCAATTAAATGAAAATAGTTTATATTATATATATTTATATTAAATGTATTTATTATTAAATCATTATTTTAAAAAATAAAATAAAAATAACATTTAAATAATGGCTAAATGTGAATGTTATGTAATAGTGCAAACAATTAATTGTGGCCAATGACAAATAACAATTAAATGTAATGTTTAGTGTTAGGTTATTATGAAATCTCAACTTCTAGCCTCACAAATAAATGGATAATCCACAAAAGTGTTGTTATTTCACCAGTATGTGAGGCAGTAGTGCCTAACTAGTGGAATGAATGCCATGAGAGGGTGACTTTATGCAGTCTGTGTCATTAATTATACATGGCTCATCTTTAAGGTGCTTCCCCGTGTCTGATTGACCAGAGCCACCGATAATGACAGCTGAGGTCACTGTATCGACTGCTGCCTCTATCCCGCCGTGCATTGATAATCCCAAAAGCCCTCTGGCATTTTAAAGTTATTCTGATTGATTTGCTTCACCATTTTATATGTTGTGGTTATTATTCCTACTAGGTTCTGGGAAAGAGAAAGAACAGGAGAAAGAGAGAATATAAAAGGAGAAAGAGAGGTGCAGGAAACACAAATGTATGTTTAGACCAGGGCTTCATTTGTCCCCCCCCCCCCCATTTTTTGGTCATACTGCTCTTCGAAACTAGCAAAACTTTATAAAACTTGAACAACTTATTATCATCATCAACTTATTATATTATTATAGTACCTATTATTATCTATTATTATTGCTGCTGAAAATAAATTTACAGCATTCATTAAGCAGATGCTTTTGTCCACAGCAAAAAAATGAACACCAAGGAGCAAGCAATATTAGCCACGAAACTATGTTTCTATTAATAATTACTGTTTTTCTGATGATAAAAAAAAAGTTTAAAATTAAAGCTGGAAATGTTCTTTCAGTCTCTGTTTTGTTATTAAATGTAATAATAATAATAATAATAATAATAATAATACGAATAATAAGAATTATATATATAGTATATATAATATATATATATATATAAATTAAACCATTAGGCCTGTATTACTTTTACATGCAAACTTTGTGTTGCCAAAAACAACACCAACAACAACATTTTATTTATTTCTTATAGATTCCTTTTAAAGTGTGTGTGTGTCTGTGTGTGTGTGTGTGTTTGTGTGTGTGTGTGTGTTATTCCATTTATACAACACGCAATTTCATATTTCATTATTTTGTGTTTAGCAATTTTAACATTACGCACTTTGATATAAGTTAATATCATTTAATTGTTGTTTTTATTAAAGGATAAAAAGAAATTGCTCGTAAAAGTCATCAATTACAAAGAAATGGTATAGTGACAATAAGTAGAAAAACTGAAATGCTGACATTAAGTAACTGTTTCCTTTAAAATGACAGTGTATGTTCCTTTTAAAAAAATAAAATAGCTTTGTGTGATGAACAGGCCAAAATATAAGCTGTGCTTCATTAATAATCTCTACCTTTCCCTAGCTGCCAGATCTCATTTGCATGTATTTTACCTTTAGATGCATTGCGGCAGGTTTTATTTCATTGACATGGTTTTGACATGTGAAAGATGCAGTTGTGATGTGAAAGCTACTGCAGAGGACAAGATCAATACTTCAGAAGACTAGCACACAAGTCACATGGTGAGGGTTTCGGGTCCTTTTACAGAGACCCAAACTCTGCATTTGCGTTCACATAAAAGAGCTGACATTGAGTCTAATTAAGCCTTATTGGCAAAACAAAGAACTCAAATGTTTGCATTTTCATCTGTGAAAGCGTTCGGTTCATGACAGAGATGATTCAAACCATTAAACCATTTCTGTTTTCTTTTCTCTCATCCTCATTTCTCTCTTTGCTCATCTTTTTTAAAAGGGATCAAGTGCCACAGCAAAAAAGCCTTTTTAAAGAAAGTTGTCAGTAGATTCTATATCACAAGAATCAGCATCCCCGAAAAAAAGTCTTTGCAGAGCTCTTCAAAGTTGGCTCATAAACTCATTCGTGTCACCGCGATGATAACATGTGGATCTGGGGATGTAATTTGATATTTTCACTTGACCTCTGATCTGGAACAGACTTCAAACTGACAGAGCGCCTCCTCTCTCCCTTTTCAACCCCTCTTATGAAATAAACAGCTGATGTAATTCAACAAGTCTTAAGTAATCTCAAAAAAATGTATTTTTTATTTATGCCCAGCAGTGGGGTTATCACTGATTCATAGACGGGGCGGCAGCGAGGTGCATCTTCAATTTAGTTGCTGTGAATTGGCTAGCCGTTGGAGATCATTTTCAGGCTAATGCTGTTCTTCCTGGAACTGATGGCTGTAAATTGCTCAGAGGCAGAGATGGTTATCACCCCAGGGGACAGAAGACACAGGACTGGTCGTGATGGTTAAATTATAGACAACACTGACTTGTTCACATTGTGAAAGGATGATTTGGCTGTGGAAATGGCACTTGTGTGGAGCCGGGAAGTTGAAGTGCTTCATGCGGGAGAAGAAAAAGAAAAAAATCGCTAAATAAAGCTGGGTGGGATGAGTTTGTAATATAGCTGGTGGTTGGCGGGAAATCATCCACATGTCAGAGAGAGAGAATGTGTGTGATTTCCAGGACTTTTCCAGTTGTTCGGATCAGTTACTTTAGTATTATTAATATATTATTATTGTTTTGGGTAATAACTTATTTTTTTGTAAAATAATTTCGTATTTTTTTTTTCAGCTGTAATGTCCATGTAGTTTTTTTATTATTTTGTTTGATTAATTATTTATTTTGTTTAGTTTAACTTATTTTAGTACTTCAATTTAAAAAAAAAAAAAGAGAAAAGTTACCTCGACAACTAGCTGAAATAAAATTATTTGTAATTTTTTTATTTTAGTTAACTCCAATTAGGCAGATAGAGTTGCATTTAATTAATTAATTATTAATTAATAATAATAATAATAATAATAATAATAATAATAATAATAATAATAAAATTGCAATTTTAGAGAACTGCTTTCTTTTTAAAAATGCTGTGATCAAAGTTGAATTTTCAGCATAATTTCTCCAGTCTTCAGTGTCACGTGATCTTTTCAGAAATCATTCTAATATAATGATTCTATGATGCAAAACATTTCTTATTATCAGTGATGAAAACAGTAATGCTGCTTTTGAGTAGAAAGTTGAGTAGAAAGTTAACAGCATTTAAACTTTAAATCTAAAATGCTTTTCATAGTTGTGAATAAGAAATGAAGAAATGCTATTTCAATTTTGCTACTTCATAAAATAAATAATGCTTTAAAACATAAGCACAATATTATGATGAGGTCAGAATCCATTTTCAACAATGTTTCCAAAAATGTTTCTGACGAAGCACTATAATACTCAGAGACTCAGAGACAAATGCCTGCTTCCTTGTGTTGATGTCACTGGAGAGTTTTGGCTCTGACTTCTACTTATTGTGCATTATTTAACTTCCTGCCTTACCATTTGCTCTTGTCCCCTGAGAGTTACAAGGCAGCTTCACATTGGACTCTGTTTGAGTGACAGATGATGGCAGGCCAGGCTTGAACCGCTGCAGCAGGGAATCATGGGAGAGAAGGGCAGCACAAGAACTTGTGGTCTA
The DNA here is from genome assembly GCF_023724105.1 of Carassius gibelio. NCBI lineage: Eukaryota > Metazoa > Chordata > Actinopteri > Cypriniformes > Cyprinidae > Carassius > Carassius gibelio. The sequence continues at coordinate 11,815,916 of NC_068400.1, read as the reverse complement.
GCAAAGAGGGAGCTTCAAACAGCATGAGAGCTGTGTGACTGGGCCTGTGTCTAATGTAGGAATTAATGCATGCTTGGGCTGGTCTCGCTCCAGGACGTGACTGGCATATTGTCCCCGCTGTCTGTCAAAGACACACAAGGACCTGCACATCTGAAAAAGCGGGAAGGAGGAGGCACCTTGGCAATCACAACTGGAATGTTAACTTTACTTTAATCTATCTATCTATCTATCTATCTATCTATCTATCTATCTATCTATCTATCTATCTATCTATCTATCTATCTATCTATCTATCTATCTATCTATCTATCTATCTATCTATGTGATAATTAGTGGGTATTTTGCAATTGATTGTCAATTGGTGGATAATTGTAATTTTGTAAATATGATAATAATATAATATTTATTATAGAAATAGTGCATTCTGAAGATTAAATATTATCAGGACTAATCATTTTTGGAATAACATACACTGATGAACCATGCAGTAAATGCAAATAATGAATTATGTTTTTTAAATATTATTGTGATGATTAAATAATGTGAATCATGCACAAAACTAGAAAAGTGTGTGTGTAGTATACAAAGTATATTTTGACACTTGATATTTCTTGGACGCATGTCTTTGAGACAAATACAAACTACTGAAATATTCAACTGCCTAGACGTCGTGCAACTTGTTGTTTTTGCTCCTCTGACAAAACTGTCATTATGAATATCAGAAGAGCTATATGCACCAATAACTTCTATTAGTTCTGCATGTTTACGTTCAACAACAAAAAAAGAAAAGAAAGATAATTAAAAGTGCAAAAGAGAGAGTAAACTGAAACAGCTGGAGGTCGCAGCTCGAGTCACTGTCACCCATCTCTTAGAGCTATTCCATAAAAAAATGGTGTGAATAAAAAGATCATTTCCACACGTATGCAAAAATTATTTGACTTCCAACAGGAGTGCTAAGCTAATTTTGCCCCAGCAGGCACAGAATGGTGATCCAATGAAGTACAGCAGGCCTTTGAAGTTTTCTGAGCGTGCTTATTAGTGGACTCTGCTAAGGTGCTTTGCAAATGAATTTCACCCAAAATCAAAAGAACATGAGAAAATAATAAAATATATTTTCTTAAAAAACAAAAACAAATAAAGCCTATTGCTGGAATTCTTTTTTCAATCTGACATTCACCCAAAATAGTATAATTGTTAATATAATTGAGAGTATAACTTTTATAGTTTGTGAAAATACAGTGAATTTTATATATATGTGTATTGTGCATCTAAATATTTAACAATATTGTTTTTTGTAATTTTTTGCATTCATATAATTTTTTATAATATCTATCTATCTATCTATCTATCTATCTATCTATCTATCTATAGTGCTGTCAAACAAATAATTAATCAAGATTAATCACATCAAAATAAGTTTTTGTTCACTTAATATATTTATGTGTACTGTGTTTGTTTGTTATGCATACATAAGTACACTAATTAATTAAATTATCTGTAAAGTGTTATAATATCACAGGTGAAAACTGGCAGAATGTTAGATTAATTAGGTATAATAGCTAATCATTTTATGCATTTCATGGGCAATATATATATATATATATATATATATATATATATATATATATATATATATATATATATATATATATATATATATATATATATATAATAACATTAATAATTATATTTTAAGTGTATTATTCTTATTTTACAAATGATCTGCCAATAGAGTAAGAAAAATATAGCAGTGGCTATTTACACTAAGTGGAATTAACATGCTTTCTTAGCGAAAGATTTACAGTAGGCTGCGTGAAGTAGCTCTAGATGCTATTTACAGAAAAAATGTACAGTGAAAATCATGATATATTCTATATATATCTACTGGCAGATACATTTGCACTCAGTATTGTTATACATTAACAGGATGCAATAATAACAGATTGTAAATTATTATATTTATTACAATTACAAATAGTTGAATGATTATTAAGCACTCGTTAGAAATTTTTGTTCATTTTTATTGAAAATAAATTCTAAAATGACGTGATGGGTAAAGTGAGAAGAACGAGCTCAGTAAAAGCCAATCAATCACGTTACAAGCTAGTTTTCTGTGCCCAAAACTTTACTGCCTACACCATTGAAGCCATTATACACATGTCGTATTTAACCTTATGTGTCGAGGGAGGGCGGAGCTACAGTAGATTTGCACTTAGTAACACTCAGAATAATCTTCTTTTCCATTTGCATTAAGATTATTTTTATTACCACACTGGCATATCATCTTACTTATGTAAAATGCACTTAATTTAGATTCCCCCCAGGAAACAAGACTAAGTATCTTATATCATTTTCTTATATAGAAAATCAATCTTATATATATATATATATATATATATATATATATATAAGGAAAAAAAAACACTAAGTAAGAAGAGCATTTTTCCAGCATGCATTAATGGAGTGTTTAAAACAAGGGGGAGGAGACCGAAAGAAACTCTGGGTTTATCAAAGAAAACCTGCTCCTGACCAGGGTCATAACGTAAGTTACCATGGTAACTGACTCTGTGTATAAGTTAACTCTCTTTCAGAAACGGGCTTGACTTATCCTGCTTTCTCGGGTTTGACAAACCTCCCATTCTGAAACAGAAAACTTAAGAGTTTCCCTCATTTCAGGGTTAACTTACTTTTCACTTAACCCAGGTTATGATGTGATTTACCCTTACCAACACTTATTGCTGAAATTGTAGTAAGTGTAATTTCTTTTGACTTATTTGTATTTTTAATTTTTTTTTCTGATTCATTTAGCTAGTTGCAGATGCTCCATTTAACTACCGAACAGAACATCCATCCATCCATTCATCTCTCCACATACTTAAAATAATGTATGACAGATGCAATACAATAAGAACACAGCTGACAAATAAAGCCAACTATGAGAATCAATCAAACTGCTCTTCAAAAGCATATTGCATTGGTTCAGTGATAGTTGAAAGTTCTGCTGTGAACTTTTCATCCCTGTCTGCAACCAATTTTTACTTTGGCTGCTGTGATTTGATGTCCAGTTTTACAAACCCTCTTATGGTGATAAGAATATGGGGTGGTTTACAAACACCACCCTCAAATCAGTGGGAATGCCAGCATTCTTTGGAGCACCTTTCGGGTGTCAGTGGGGGGTAGTGATTGATGCTATCATCTTTAACCATCTCTGAGGTATTGGTGGCTCTGTGTGAGAAATGCCCCTCTCTCTTTATGACCCTCCACCCCCCACCCCCCAACAACCCGCTGCTTTTCTTGTGAATCCCGTAGAAAAGGAACTTCAGATCTGCTTTGCACTCAAAGCGTTTGCCTCGAGCACTGGAAAAAAAGCTTGACACCTCAATCAAATGTTGTTTCAGTCAAGAAAAAGTCAACTTCCACGTTGCACAGAGAATACATTAATTTAGTAAACAAGTCAGTACTTGTAACTGCACCTCTTTATGATTGGTTTTGTGGCAGTGATAATGTCTCAACCTAAAACAAATAAAAAAATAATAACTAAATATATAAAGTGTAAAATAACAGTAAAAACTGTCATCCTGTTATAAACTGTTACTGTATGTGTTCCAACTGTTACAATAAATTAAAAGAATTATTATTATTATTATTACTATTATTATTTTTCTTCTTTTTAAGTTGTGAAACTTTTTTTTTCAGAATACTTTGATGAAAATAATATGTAAACAAATTTAATAAAATAAATGTAGTATATTATATAATACAGTATATATAACAATCATTATTTTGTGTATTTGGTGTAACAGAATAGGGCCGGTTCCCCAAAACGTTCTTATCGATAAGTAGTTCGTAACCTATTCCTTAACCTCTCTCTTAACTTTATGGCACGATTCCCAACACGTTCGTACGCTAAGTATATCTTCTGTAAGTCACACTTTCGTAAGGTTGGTCTGGACCATTCGTAAGCTCTCTCTTAGCGTTGTTTAGTGCTCAAAACGCTACTGTACAGCAGTCTTTAGAAATCGGCGCAGCAAAGTACAAATCAAACTATGGTATCTTGGCAATGTTGTGCCTCAACAATGATTTTATGTTATTTTTTAAGACTCATAATAAATTATGTTCGCAATGGTACATGCCTATTTATGAAGTTGACTTTATGTGGTGGTAGTTAGCCTAGGCTTTTTCGTAATGTAATTAAAGTGAATTGACAATCAATTTTTTGATAATTAAAATCTGGCAAACAATTTGTCTCTAAATGGCTAAGATCTATAAATGGCATGGGCGTGTCCAGTAAGCGACCATAGCAGCGATCCAAGGTGTCATTGTATTGAATCAAAGACGGAGCCAGACGCGGAGCCATTTAGGCCATGTAAATTTTTTTAATCTGCAAAATTTAAGCCCTTTTGACATTTTTCCTGACGTGGCTATATTAAAAAAAAATTCGCCTCCCATGACAGCTCATTATGGAGCTGCTGGACCTTCTCAGACCTGCGCTTGCCAGGCTAACGTGGCAGAATTTTGCTTTAAGCCCTGAAGCCCAGCGCTACTTTCTTTTTTTTCTTTCTTTCTTTTTTTTCTTTTTTCTTTTTTTACAATTTTTTTTGCTACAGAGAGATTGACACTGTCACCAACGCCCTTCTGCGCCATCCCGGGGATTACATCCTGGTGGATGGCACACTCATCCTTATCGCCAATCCAGACGTGGCCATAAACGTGCAGGTTATAGTGGACCATAGGGGTGTGATATCTGACCTGGTGGCATTGTCCAGCAAAACTTCAAGTTCCTCTGACGAAAGACTTGCTTCCCCAGCATATTTCGTATCTAACTCTCTCTCTCTCTGTTCATTGTAGATAGGTTGCTTTTTATTGAAAACATTAACCAATGGCAATCAATATCGCATTAAACAGAAGTAACTGTAGCTGCTTGCCAATCAATTCTGATTGTACCTAAAGTACCTTACCATTAATATAAAAGTGTATTACATAATTTTTAGTCGTTAAACCCATGTCAAGATGCGGCACGAGTGGCACAACAACGGGATGGATGATTAGCGAGGGATAACCGGTTTGTCTAACCGTCACAACATATCGTGTAAACATATTACTGACCAAACAAACAAACAAACATTATTTTTCAAATACTTTACATTATTGTAGGTCCTCTATGCCCCGCCTCTCTCAAATGCATCGTTTTCCCTCCTTCTGACAAGCGCAGTCTGCTCTGATTGGCGAACTGACCCAGTGAACTATGATTGGCCGAACACTGCAAGCACTTGTCAGAAATGTATTTAGTAATCCTAAAGATTCCTAAATGCATCTACTTTTGGAAGGCCAAATAAAGTGCTTTTGCTTTCACCTAGATACACACAGCATCTCCCCGACATGGCTGTTTCATCACTAACTGAGGTTACTGAAACCACACTTTCTTTCTTTGCATGAACATTTAGGTGGCATTACCCAAATATTTCCGCAGAATGCGGTAGAAATGTGGGGGTGTGTTAGAACAAACTGTTTTAGGGTGGTGTGGCAAAGCCTTAAATTTGATAAATAATATCTCTTTGGTTTTGAGACTTTAGTCTTTGGAATTTCAGGGATCTTATCTATGCCCAATCAGCTTGTGACACTCCAAAGAGAAAGGAAAACTTGAAATCGCATCATATGACCCCCTTTAATGTTTTCTGAAGTCTTTTTGGAGAAAATGAATGGTAAAAATGGACCCGAAAACAACAATGGGAAAAATAATGGTCAGTTGCTGTTCCGTATTATTCTGAGCCATTCTTTTCTTTTGTATGTACGTGCATTCAACTTCTCATGCAGTATGTTCAGCAACAATAAGTGGCTTACATTCATAATAGGCGCTTCAAACAGCTCACATTTCGCATCTACTTTTGAGAAGTGTAGTGTAAACGATTGCATGTAGTTTCTGAATGACTACAATTGGCAATCATAAGTATTCAGCACTGAGCCGCAATCACTGATGTGTGGTGGGTAAATAAGCAGTGTGCTTTGATGCTGTCAGAGCTGGATTGCATCATGAAGACGGAGCCGCTAGCACTCTAGGTGTACCTGATGTATAATCAGACCCCTGATATTTAGTATCTTAATTAGTCTTCAGATTTAAAAACTACGTCTGGAGGGGATGTTTGATTTGCCAGAATTGATTTTTTGAGTCTCTCAAATAAACTAAACAAAAACAGACAGATGCTGAGTTATTAAATGGGCTTACTATGTTAGTATGGAAGCTTATTTCTGTTAAGAAATAAAAAAGTTATTGACTTTTTAAAAGTAAAAAATATTATTATTTTTTTAATTTTTGCTTCTTGCAATTCTGTCTTTTTTCTTTGCATTCTACTTTACATTTCGATGCTAATTTAATATTTATTTTTCTTTTCATTTTTTTTCCATAAAAAAATAAATAAAAAGTAATTGCAACTTTTTTGTCTCACAATTCAGACTTTTTTATGCAACTACACACATCTTTTTTTTTTTGCGTTTATATCTGACTTTTGACTTTTAATCTCATACTTTTCTTCTCCGTTCATTACTTGCAATTCTCAGTTTATATCTAGAAAAATATCATTTCAAAACAAAATTCCAAATTTAGAATTGCAAAAAAAGAATTGTATAAAAGGTTTGTGGCAGAAACAAGCTTCCTTTAGCCTGCTAGACAAACAGTGGTAAATTAAACCCACTCAGTGACTCTTTGAATTGAAAAAGCTATTTGTACTGCTGTATCTTTCAGACAGCTGGCGATATGTCCCTTTAAATGAGAGCAAGTGAGATTTGGAACCAGAGGATTGCTGGCTCAACATGACACAATTGCGGTTCATGAGGTGAATTTCAGCAGGCAGAAACTATTAAATTACCATCAGGGTGAGAATGCTTGCTGAGGTCCCTGTAAGTGAAACATTTAGCAGCTACAAATGCCAAAAATCCAATTAGTATGAACTAATACAGAACACACAACAGCATTATTAAAGGTTACACGTCAAAATGTGTTTAAAATCGATCATAAAATGTGACTCCAAGCACCTTAGGTGTGGTAAGTAATTTACTTGGCTCAAAAGGCCACCAATGATAATTGGCCCTTTGTCCCAAATAGTTTTTCAGTTCAGTTGTGAGATACTCTCCTCACCTTTTCAGTTGTTTCTCTGTTATTCGTTTCCATCTAGATTGAAAAATGACTGAAATTTGCAGTCGTGTCTTGTCTGAACAGGTGGTTGACTGATATTGGTTTTTTGACAGCCGATGGCGATGCTTATGTCTTGGAAAGCAGGATGGAAAATGGCAGACAAAAAGCTGACACAATTTATTTTGATTAATATTTTCGAAATTTGAAATCATTTGAAAATTGATTAAAAACATAAACGTGTTAAATAAACATAATTATACTTTAGATGTATTTTGGGAAGTTTGTGTGCATTAATTATATTTTTTCAAATAAAGCCTAAGTATCACTCATTTTACTAACAGCCCACAGTGAAAATGACATGAATATGACAGTGGGCAAATGCATAAAGCGCAGCATAATGTGAAATCATGTGTGTCTCTAGTCAAGAAGAACTCTCCTCCTGTCAGCATTCAATATACACGGACCGACTATCACGCAGAGAACACGCGATCATGCAGGATACATATGCACACTTCACAAGATCCCACAACTGAAGTCTGCAAGGTTTTTGAAATTAGATGTTTCTTAGACATTCATAGATTTGTTTCAATTATATAAATGCGTATTTTTGCTGAATACTTATGGCAAAAAAGAAAGTATTATAATATTTACCTTTCTATTACAAATTATATAAAAAACAATCGTTATAAGACTTTTTGAATACATTTTAATTCCTTTGTTTAACCGTTCTATCTGATTATTAGACAGATTTCTATCTGTTTTCAGACAGATCTGTTAGTGAGCATGAAATCAAAATTAAAAATGATTATATTTTAATGGAATACTGTAGTGTTTATTATATATAATTTATCCGTACACTTAATTTTTTATTTTTATTTTTAATTCATGTGCCCTAGTAATCTTTAATCAAAAACGTTAACCTCCCCTCCCCCTCAAAACACTCATCTTCTCTTCTGGTCATGAGCTATGGCGCAAGGGCGGAGCTAGTGATGTGAGGGTAAACGCTGGGATAAACAACAGGGGAAAAAACCTGGAGCTGATGCTTCACTTTATAGAAATCAATGTATTTACCAGTGCTGACGCAAGCCATGGTGGAGTACACTACCCTTAAAAATGTAAAGGATATTACCACAACATTACTCTTAGAACATCGCAAACTTATTAATATTTTTTAATGATTATGACTTAACCTGATGGAGGACGCACTCAGTCATTCAGGCAGTCTCTTGCGAGCACACACACACTGTTAGGTATGTTTTGTGCCATTGATCATCCTCGTCATCGCCATCCTCGATAAATAAAAAAAGATTCTTCATGCTAGGGTGTTGTCGTTGAATCCGGTGGAGAGAAATCCCCTCCAAAACTGACTGCAAACTGGCATTAAGATCTGCCTCTATTTTATTAGCAACACCCCAACTTCCAATGATCCAATCAATTCCCTAAAGACGAAATGAAGTCCCAACTAATGTCAATATTTAAAAAAATGACACATATCTGCCGACATCGGCATTTGGTGAAATATCTGTCGACCACTGGTCTGTACTCACATTATCAGTCTAAAATTTTAAATATTAACATGCTCACCACATTTATGTCCATTCGAAATAAACTACTCTCTTTGAATCAGACTGTATCTGATATGTTGTCACATACTGTACGTCCTGGTTGTAAATTGTCCTTCATATTATTTTGGTTGTCTAAAGCACAGTGATGTATTGTAACAAAGTAATAATACTTTGTTACATAAGTATTTTTTGGGGGTATATGTACTTGAGTTTTTATATCTCAGCCAACTTTTACTTTTAATGCACTACATTTCCTTATTAAAATGTATACTTTTACGCCAATACATTTCCCCGTAGCATAGCATATTCGTTACTTACTACAAAATAGCCAGAAGTCAGAAGAACACGAACAACGGGAAAGCAGGTTTGATGAATCAGTGGTCTGGTGTTTGCAAGTTACACTCCTAAAAAACACATTTGCTCCCGCTGTGCTCATGTGCAAACAAGTGCATGCACAACAACCGCGGATGATTTTGTTTTCCACTCAGTTTGAGTCTTGGGTGTTCGATACACCGAGTGCATGTTGATTTATTAGTCTATTAAAACTCAAAATTCCAGGCATTCTAAATTTTAGATGGCAAAAAATCTTCCGTATTCTTATATTTATATAATTTAATATAGTTAACTGAATCTATATCACACAACGATCATTTTTATATAAGTTCAGTAAAGCAATAAGTGACTTACATTTAGATATAATATTGGTGTTTTTTTTGCTAAATTTTGCTAGCGAAAATAGTTCCAAACAAAGATCACAGCACTGTTTTGCGTCTCTGAGCAATGTGTTCTGGACTTGTGTTTTGGACTCATGCGACTTATAGGTGCGACTTATAGTCCGCAAAAATACGGTAAGCACCAAATGAAGTGCTTCTTATTCTTACCCAAAAATACAAAATGGAAGAAAGAGTTGAAACCGAACACAATCTTGCTACTCAAGCTGTGTATAAACATTTTTTTGTCGTTTACTTCTACTTTTACATTCAATACTCAGTACGTTTAATATTTTAAAAATACTTTTCGTACTTACAGTAAGACCAATAAATATCACATACTTTAAGACTTTTACACAAGCAATATTCTAAATGTTGACTTCAACTTCTACCCATGTCATTTTCTGGTAAGATATCTGTACTTTTACTTGATTATGGCTTTCAGGTACTTTATACAGGGGTGTCAAACTCAGTTCATAGAGGGCTGCAGCCCTGCAGAGTTGAGTTCCGACCCTGCCCCAACTTACACACCATTAAGTTTTCAAATAAGCCTAAATGACTTGATTAGTTGGTGTGTTTAATTAGGGTTGAATCTAAACTGCGGAACTCGGAGCTGTATGAAAGAGCAGCTAACAAAGGCATTAAAAGTAGTAGTAAAGTAAAACATTACAAATTAATATAAAGGGAAATATCTGAGTTACTTTTCAAATAAGTATTTGATCTGGTCAAAGATCTGGAACAATCTCTGTGCTTAAGGGTCAAGGCCAGAAAACTGGATGCCTGTGATCTTCGGGCCCTTAGACAGCACTGCATCACATACAGGAATGCTACTGTAATGGAAATGACAACATGGGATCAGGAAAACTTCCAGAAAACATTGTCGGTGAACACAATCCACCGTGCCATTCGCCGTTGCTGGCTATAACTCTTGGGTCAAAAAAGAAGCCATATCTAAACATGATCCAGAACCACAGGTGTTTTCTCTGGAACAAAGCTAATTTAAAATGGACTGTGGCAAAGTGGAAAACTGTTCTGTGTTCAGACTAATCAAAATTTGAAGTTCCTTTTGGAAAACTGGGATGCCATGTCATCCGGACTAAAGAGGACAAGAACAACCCAAGTTGTTATCAGCGCTCAGTTCAGAAGCCTGGATCTCTGATGGTATGGGGTTGCATGTGGAGTGCGTGTGGCATGGGCAGCTTACACATCTGGAAAGGCACCATCAATGCTGAAAGGTACAGTATATCCAAGTTCTAGAACAACATATGCTCCCATCCAGACATTGTCTCTTTCAGGGAAGACCTTGCATCATGGCTGCGCAGAAGAAGGATCTGGGTACTGAAATGGCCAGCCTGCAGTCCAGATCTTTCACCCATAGAAAACATTTGGCACATCATAAAGAGGAAGATGCAAGAATGGGACATCATTCTTATTTCTAAATGTGAGCAACTTGTCTCCTCAGTCCCCAGACATTTGCAGACAGTGATAAAAAGAAGAGGGGATGTCACTCAGTGGTAAACATGGCCTTGTCCCAACATTTTTTGATATGTGTTGATACCACGAAAATTAAAATCAACTTTATTTTCCCCTTAAAATGATACATTTTCTCAGTTTAAACATTTGATATGTCTTCTATGTTGTATTCTGAATAAAATATTGAAATTTGAAACTTCCACATCATTGCATTCTGTTTTTATTCACAATTTGTCCAGTATCCCAACTTTTTTTAAATCGGATTTGTTTATAATATAATGTAATATAAATGTAACACAGTTCTTTCGTGGGAAGAAGGAGGTGGGACCCGGCGGACAATCAAACAGACTTTTAATAATAAAATAAACACAAAACAGCACGGCAGCCCCTCGCGGACCACTGCCACGCACAAACAAAACCAAAACATAAAATAGAACGTGATGCTGGTGAGTTATTGATTTTTGGTAAACAGTTGATTTAGGGAATCTGACAAAACTCCCCGGGCGACGCAGCATAAATGGCTGCCCACTGCTCCGGGTGTGTGTTTAATAGACCAATTCTGAGTATGGGTCACCATATGTGTACTGTATGTGTAACTACAGTAGTTTTAAGTGAAAGTGAAAGTGACGTGACATACAGCCAAGTATGTACGACTGTATTTTCACATTTTAAAAATGACCCACTTCAGCTTTTAAGTAAAAGCCTTATCACTGGTCCACACTCTGGCCAAACGAAGGACATTTTTTTTAACTGCTTATTGATTCTCTTTCCTCTTCACCTCCCTGCTTATCCCTTGTTTCATTCTCATTTCTCCTCCACCTGTCAGTATCACGTTCTGGATGAGTGAGAGAGGCCAGATGGCATCAAGCGCAGGGATCACTCTGTCTCTCTCTTTCTCTCTGTCTTATTCCTTCTCTCTGTCTCTCTCTCTGCCCTGAGCTGAACTGTGTTGGATTGTCAGTTCTCTCCTGGCTTCAGCTTTCTGTGCAGAGCAGCTGAGTTCCCTCTTGGTCTCCTTTGGCCATGTGAAGCCCCTTACCCTCTTATAATTCTGCTAGCTCCTCATCCCAGTCCATTTTCAATGCCCCTTCTCTTCTCTCTCACAGTGAGCCCTCACAGCTAGCACTCGCTCTCTCTCGGCATCCTACAGAGAAATCCATTGACTCGGCCCTGTAAGAACAGTAGTACTGCGGGCTGCTTGGAGCATCTGCACACACTGATTAATGAGCTGCTGTGCTTGGAGGCGCTAATACGCTAAAATGAGGGCAGAATTAAAGTATTGCACAGCTTCTATCAATAACGGAGACAGCAAATTGGATCCGGAAATGTTTACAGGAGGGAAAGGATGATGCTGTGTTCCATAACCTGGGGGTCGCCAAGCTTTCTTGATTTTTGGAGAGCTGATTATGATTTTAGCCACAAATAATTCCCAGTGTGAGAGATTTGTTTCCTATAGCTGGGTGAAAAACAAAAAAGGTTTTAGTTATAGTTTTATGCATCAGAAATAAATTTGATTGATTAAAAATTAATACAAATTAAACACAAACTAATACAATTAAATAGTAAAACTAATACATAGAATACATAGAAATGAATAAAATTAATAAATACAAATTAAACTAATAAAATAAAAAGACGAAAACTTAAAATTATGATGTGAAAACATAATAATAAGAATAGTAATAATAATAATAAAAATATTAATAATAATTTAGAATACTAACCAAAACTGTAATATAATCTGATATGTTATAACTAAAATAAATAACACTGATGAGAAAGTTAGAATTTCATGCTAATTTAAACATTTTTGTTTGTTGAGACAAAACTTTACATAAAAAAAAAATACAAATAAAAACTGAAATATTTAAAACTTTCTCTGACAAATTTGAAGGCTGCTTGGCTCATAAATCATATTAAGGAACAGTTCATTTATAGTTTACAATCTATTAGCTGTAACTTGCATTAAGAGCGAGCAGTGTGAACTTTGCATAATAAGAACATCCAATCAGCTGATGGTGTTTTTCAGAAGGTGTGAATAAGAGTGATGGTTGGCTGGTGCATACAGTGTAAATCATGAGAATACTGTAATTTGACATTGCTTATTCATCATTCAAATAGATGAATCAATGAGAAATTGCAACTGCAAAGTCTAGACACCCAGAGTTTTCTGCATACCATAGGAACACATGTCTAGGACTATAGACAAATGATGTGATTAAGTTGGTGGAGGAAGGCCAACAATAGAACCATTGGCCAGAACACCAAGGTGAACATCTTGATTCTTTATATGAAATGTCAGATGTCTCAACTAAAGAACATTACCTTTTGATGAACTTTTCTGTGCAGCTGCACATCACACTGCCAACCTGTTCCTTCTCCTGCAGCATAGGACTTCAAGCCAACTGAGGATAATCTCCATATGCTTGGCTTGAGCGATTCTCCAAATTGCACTTTGGTATTGCCACACACACACACACACACGCACGCACGCACGCACACACACACACACACACACACACACACACACACACAGGTGCAATGGTTGTTATACTGTAGAAACTGTATATTCTATGGCCCTGCACCAACCCTACCCCTAACCCTCAAAGGAAACTTTGTGCATTTTTACTTTCTCAAAAAATCTCATTCTGCATGAATTATAAGCGTTTTGAAAAATGTGGACATGGGTTATGTCCTCATAAGTAACCCTCTCCTTGTAATACCTGTGTCATACCCATGTCATTATACAGAGTTGTGTCCTGATATGTCACAAAAACAAGAGCACACACACACACACACACACACACACACACACACACAATGTGTGCTTCTTCCATTAAAATGAATGTGTGCTTTTTCCATTAAAATATTTTAACAGTTCCCCTTTGGATTCCAACATTTTCCTTCGCTGACTCAACATTTTGTTCTCTGTAGTGTTTTCTAGTTGAGTGGACACATTAAGTTTCTTTAGACAATTCAAAGAGTTACAGTATATACATGCATTAAAGTTACCAATGTTTTACTTTATGTGTTCTGTGTTGATGTTTCACCTCTCATGACAAAAATGATTAAATATATAAACAACCAAACAAACAAATAAATAAACAAATAAATAAATAAAAACCAGTTTTGTTCATATTAACTACAACTTTTTGTTAATTGAAATACAGCTTTACATAGAGAATATTATATACAAACTTAAATGAACATGAGAAATGTTGCCTTGGAAACAAACTAAAATGAGCTCAAATTGAAATACTTTACTAAAATAAACTATAAAATAAAAATAAATTAAAGCTAAATTGAAATAACCCCCCCCACGCCACCCATATATATATATATATATATATATATATATATATATATATATATATATATATATATATATATATATATATATATATATATATAAATAAATATACATAAAACGATTACAAATGACAATCTTAAACCAGATTCTAAATATTATTTAAACTATAGGCTATACAAATAACACTAAAATAACACTGAAAATTAATTAAAAGCACTGCAAAGGAAGATCCTTGGACTTTCATTGCGAATGCCGACCTCTCTGTGATCTGTGTGAATTGTGCTGTATTAGATCACAGTGAAGCACTTGGGAAACAACAATTTATCAATAGGAATGCAAATGTTTACATTCCATTTCATAAGCACCTATTTTCTCTCTTTCATATGCATTGTTCTCTGATGTCCTCAGATTCCCCGCGGTTTTCATATGGAGGTTCCTGAAGTGTGTCAAATGGACATTGGTGTGAGTTACAGAGGAGCTGCTTAAAGAAGTTGAACATTTCTATAGGTATCTATAGGAAAATCTTTTGCCTAGACAACAGGGATGCTTCGTAATGATTTAAATGTTCTTATTATCGTAAAATAATCAAGAAACAGTGTTACTGCTTTACACAGAATATTTATAATTTACATTTAGTCATTTAGCAGAAGCTTTTATCCAAAGCATCTTACAAATGAGGATATGAACTAAATTCAAAACTAAGCTAACTAACTACATTATTAGATGATCCAGTTTCATTTGGCAAGTGTCGGTTTGAGACTTTCTTATGGAGAATTATTTTTTTCCATTTTATTTGTTCGCTACATATTTTTGAATCAAATGTTTTTAATAAATATTAAATAGTTTTAATATATATATAATAATAATAATAATAATAATAATATTAATAGTATTAATAATGATACATAACACTGCATTACTATTAAGCATCCTGCTTGTTTCGGCCCAGTTCCACATTGATTGCGATCAGCTGCTCTTGTTGTGATTTGTAACGTTTTTGACATTGCAGTGTGGGACGAGGTTAAATGCTATGCAATCTGGAATGAAGCGGTCTAATGTCTTTAATAAATTAAAAAAGGTTCAAATGCTCATGATAAATGTCTTGTGCTACAATCTATTAGCTGTGACTTGCATTAAGAGCGAGCAGTGTGAACTTTGCATAATAGGAACATCCAGCTGATGGTGATTTTAAGAAGGTGTGAATAAAAGTGATGGTTGGCTGGTGCAGACAGTGTAAATCATGATAATACTTTAATTTGACAGAGCATATTCATCATTCAAATAGATGAATCAATAAGAAATTGCAGCTGCAAAGTCTAGACACCAAGTGCGATGTGATTGGCCGAATACCTCAAGCGTTTGATAGAAATGTTACGCCCCTTACCATACTATGATGCCATATTCTGTGTTGACACAAGCTACATTAAAGTAATTATTATGTTTTGAATATGGATATTTTTCTTACAAAAATGCATTGATTCACTGCAGGAGGTAGGTATAAAAAAGTATGAAGATAGAATTCAGTTTTTTTTTTCTTTCAATTCTGAGTTTATTATTTATCCCGCATCCCTTTAAAGTCACAATTACATATCTTTTTTTTTTTTTTTCACACGGTAGAAACAGACTTCCATAGTTTTGCGGAAGTTCAGTTCAGTTCAGTGAGGTTAGACACCATATTGAATTTAACACGGATGAAAACGAGGCTGTGAGAGATACATTTTTGCACAGTTAAACTCTACTCAGCTAAAATATATATTTTTTTTACAGTTTCTGTGAACTGAAAGTTTTTTCGTAACGTTGTTTCCTCAGCTAAACAATGAGTTTGAAGTAAAAAAAAAAAAAAAAACTGTACAATCCATTGAATGCGCTGTACTTCTATCTCTCTCACCCTTGTTTTTGTTCCTGTCAAAAATTAAAAATGGCACTACCCTGACTAAGGTATATTGCCCTTTGTGTGAGGAATGCAATTTGTATGATGTACGAGTCCCTTCCTATGTAAAGCGCTCCAGTTCTGTCACTTTTGAGGTTTCATTTCAGCATGGAATGGCAGAAGCTCATTGAAATATGTTGTTTTCAACTGAAACACTGCAGGTACAACCAGCCCTTTTAAGTTAACTGTGCGTAAAACTTTCTTTTCCTACTTTATCTCAGGTTCTTTCCGATATTTCTAACTACAGTCATAATCCTGTGAAGCTGAAGTGTGTTGGGACTGGTAAAGTGTTGAGAAGTCGGGCTCAATTCAAGTTTTATTATAGGGCAAGTTTATATTAGCAGCAGGACAGTCAATACAATCAGTCTCTTCTCATTTGGCCATATCTCACCCTGCAAACTCAGTCGGACGGCATGAGTCTTTTCATCTTCAGCGTCAGGATTTTTCATTTGCTTTTCTGAAGGGGAATAATTTTCCTGTGTGAGAAGCAATAAAAGTGCAATCACATTAGGAAGGCAGAGCAATCAATATATCATATTGACTGCTGAACCTGAAATCACAGGGCTGCACAATTGTGCTCTCAACTGTCACGACACAAGTGTTGTTTGTCGTGAGGTTTATTTGATTACTGTCATTATTAAACACATTTTTGACCATACGTTAGCCAAATACATGTCTGTCTCTGAATTTTAACATGCATAATTACATTTTTAATTACATTTTTATAAATGTTAAAGACACACAATTGCACACAAGAGTTTGTTATGTGTACATGGACCAATTACCAGTATCAGAAGCATTGAAGTAAATCATTTCACTAAATAATTTGGATATGTTGCAAATAACCAATAAGACATCCATACTTTGGTTTTTTTTTTATTTCTATTTTGAAAGAAGTTAATACTTTTGTTCTCCAAGGACTTATTCAATTAATCATAAGTGAAAATAATGACTTTAACATTGTTTCAGAAGATTTTAAACAAATGCTATTATTTTGAACTTTCTATTAATTAAAGAAAAAAAAAAAAAAAAAATAAATAAACACACCCATCAGGGTGTACCATTTCGGAGCCGCTCAGGTAGACCTCTTTGCCTCTCCAGAGACTGCCAGTTGTTCTATACTGCAGATTGCACAGTTCAGAAGCTTTGCAATGTCAGGGAGGAAGAGGAGCAGGTCTTGCTTCTGGCACCATATTGGCCCACTCAGACCTGGTTCTCAGAACTAGTTCTCCAACTGACAGCCCCTCCCTGGTGGATTCCTGATAGGAAGGAACTACCGACACAATAGATGGGGCACCCTGTGGCACCCATGTCCAGATCTCTGAAAACCTCATGTCTGGTCCCTGGACTGGATGAAGAGTTTCTTGGTGACCTACCCCAAGGAGTGGTGGACACCATCACTTAAGTGAGAGCACCGTCTACAAGACACGCTTACGCCTTGAAGTGTAACTTGTTTGTCGAGAGGTGTTCTCGTTTAGAAGAACCTTTTTGCAGCAAGAGCTGGAGCAAAGGCTGTCCCCCTTTCACCATGAAAGTCTATATCGCTGTGATCGCTGCTAACTATGACCCCTTGGAAGGGAAGTCAGTAGGTACGCATGACCTATTCATCAGGTTCCTTAGGAAGGCCAAAAGGTTAATTCTCCCCGGCCCCCCTCCATACCCTCTTGGAACCTGTCTCTAGTGCTTAAAACACTAAGCAGGGCCCATTTGACCCTTTGCACTCAGACGAGCTAAAGTTTCTTTCATTGAAAACTCTGCTCCTTCTTGCACTGGCCTCCGTCAAGAGGATAGGGGACCTGCGTGCATTTTCGGTCGATCATTCATGCCTAGAATTTGGGCTGGTTGACTCCAAGGTAATCCTGAGGCCCTGCCCCAGCTATATGCCCAGTGCTCCCACTAATCCCTTCAGGGATCAGTTTGTGAACCTGCAAACATTGTCTCCTGAGGAGGCAGATCCAGCCCTAGCTTTGCTCTGTCCCTGCCGAGTCCTGAGATGCTACGTAGACCGGACACAAAGCTTTAGGATCTCAGATAAGCTCTTTGTCTTTTACGGAGGCCGCAGAAAGGGAAGGCTGTCTGTAAGAAAGGATGGCCCACTGAATTGTGTATGACATCACCCTGGCTTATCAGGCACAGGGTGAGCCCTGCCCACTCAGGTGGCATGCTCACTCTACTAGGAGTGTTCTATCCTCCTGGGCACTGGATCATGGCTTCATGGTGTGGGCATTGTGACCTCCAATATGTTCTCTAGGTTCTATAGCCTTAGTGTGGTGCTGGTTCTCCTCCTGTGTTCTCACCTCAAACAGGTAGTGGCACTGAGAGGCCCCGGTTAATGTCAGCTTACTAAAACTACTCTAGAGTGTCTGTTCTATAGACCCTTTCAAGCTCCATCCCCTCAGCAGCTAGATGCGCCTCAGCAGCAGTTAAACGTATGTTCATATGCATATTTGCTCTCGAGACCTCCTTTGGGAAGGATGGGGCTTCTGCAGTGTCCCTCTTCCAAGTGGAACAGGTACATTTTGTAAATGTTATCCAATCTCACTGAGTGGATAATGCTACCCCAATGGTGAGTGGTCTTCTTGTTGCCAGCTCCGGTTTACACCAAAAAGTAGTGCAGGCGGCTCACACAGGGCACTTGAAGGGGCAGCATACATGTTCGTTCGTTAGTCAACGATGTGATGTCAAGAGTGACCGACTGAAAAGGAACATCTCGGTTACATATTTAACCCTCATTCCCTGAATTTTCAATATTACAGTTTCCAGAGATGCAGCATGTTTTTGCTAACGTGGTGCTGATGTAGTAGTGTTGATTTTTGCATTTCCAATGCTTGAGTAAACACCTGTACAAAAAAGTTGTGAAATAAATGTATTATTCTGGCACTCTTGGGCTTATGCAAAATCCTGCATTTTAAGTGGCAAAACAAGCAGAATTATCAGTTGGGTCGGTAAGAAAGGAAAAAATATAGAGTGTGAGAAAAAGAAATGATGAATGGAGTGACAAGGTTGTGTCATTTCAATTCAGTAAATTCAGGTGATAAATTCAATTCATGAAGCAATTTCATAACTCAGTAAATCCTGCAATAGATGCCCTCCTTGTCTCATTTTGCACAGAACTCGTGCTGTTTTGCTGCGGTGGAAGAGGTATTAATATTTAAACATCAAAAGCTCAGAACACTGTGACATATATTTGAAATTAAATTATATATTGTTAGTGTAAACAACAACAATGACTACTGGTCAGATACATGGTTTAACTTGCTTTTTATAGCTGTAGACAAAGTTGAGGTGCTCTTCCTACATTTCCGAAGACTTAGGAGGATAAAGAAGATGACAGTGTTTCTTCAAGTGAACATGAGCAGCTAAGGCTCACTGTTTCACTGAAAATGTTTTAATGCACTAGAATGAGTTTGGCAATGAGACAGAGGAATGGCTGCCGCCCTGGGCATTGCACTTAGTTCTAGCTTTATTAACTGGCTAAATGAGACTAGTTAATGGAGATCCACTCACTAGATACAGTGAATGAGAGAATAAAAGAGAAAATACTCAGACTCATTTCCAATGGCATCAATGTCAGTCATAAAGAATGCACACGATGAGGGCAATATAAAGATAACACTCCTGAAATATTTAAAGATTTGAGATTCACATTATGTATTTTCCATCCTTTTTTTTTTTTGTCATGAATGAAACCGGTAAGATCTCTAGTACCTTTAAACTGACTGCATTTTAAATATACAATAACCTAATATATTTATAATATTATAACCATGTTCAAAAATACAATTATTATTTTAAAATAAAATAATGTTTCAATCTATCTACATCAGAATTGTAAATGTGTCGCTTGCCTTTTTCTAGCCTGACTACGTCATACTTTGTACTTCTGCTTAATTTCATGATGTGTTCCAGGCAGGTTTTTGAACTCGTAAGTCACGATTTCAAACCACGACTAACAACTTTGTACCATACCAAGCAAGTCACGCCAAACTTCCTGAGCACAAGGAATTGTAGCTAGATTATTAATTTTATTGCAACGTTACATTGTCCTCAAATTGTTTTTTTCAATGTGTACCACTTGCATAAACACTGCATCCATAGGCAATATTATTCGTAGGGGCTGCCTCCGTTGTTTCGCGTGCTGTGTAACGTCAGAACTCGGAACGCTGAGTGCATCGATCTAGTACGAGTTCAGGGGTGGGAAGTCATGGGTTTTTTACTGCAGTTCCAGTGCACTTTCACGGGTTTATGTTTGGAAAAACACGGGTTACGGGTTTCCTTGGAACATGGCATCAGTTCGCTTCTGTATTTAGTCCGAGATAGCGAACTATCTTCTGGTGGAGTTGTGGCCAGGTCTATAATAGATTTGGCATGTGGGTAAAACTGCAAATATGGATAAATCTGCAAAAAAGAAAAGACTGTGCAGCTACAATAAAAATTGGGAAGTAAAAAATATATGGATTAAGCCCGTCAGCGGTGACTCAACAAAAGCCTTCTGTAGTCTATGTCGCAGGGAGTTTTCAGTTGCCCATGGAGGTGAGAATGACTTGACTAAACATGCTTCCACAGAAATGCACAAAAAGGCCACACTAGCTAAAGGTGCAAGCAATATCTATGGATTATTCAGGGTAACTACTGTGGAAACTGACAAAATAGCAGCAAGCGAAGCCTCATACGTGTATCACACTGTCAAACATGGACTCAGCTATAACAGCAACGACTGTCTTGTTAAGCTAAACGGTGCTTTGTTTCATGACTCAAATGTTGTGAAGAAGATGCGCTTGGGGAGAACGACAGCAGAGATGATCACAATTAATGTTTTTGGACCAAAGACTGTGCGGGATATCCTGAATGATCTATCTCCATCTAAAGGTGAGCCTGTGTTTTACTCTGTTGCCACCGATGCCTCAAACAAGGGAAATAGAAATTTTTTTCCAGTGTGTGTGAGATATTTTTCTGTCTCTGATGGAGTGCAGTGCAAGTTACTTGACTTTTACGAAGATAATGATGAAACTGCAAATGGTATTCATCGAGCTCTGATGAACTGCCTGCAAATGTATGAACTGGACATAAAACACATCACAGCCTATGCGGCAGATAATGCGAATGTTAACTTTGGAAAACACCACTCTGTTTACCAGTTAGTGAGCAGTGCCAACAGTCGCATTTTGAAAGCTAATTCCCCGGCTTATATAGCTCATAACACCTGCAAGCACGCGTGTGATCAGCTCTCAGTGGACATTGAGTCACTTGTTTTAAAGATCTACAGCCACTTCTCAGTATCTGCTTCCAGAAGAGAGGAACTGCATGTATTTTTTGCCTTTGTTGACATTGAGTGGCGTGAAATTCTGCATCATGTTTGCACACGATGGTTGTCTCTTCATCCAGCTGTTGATCGTCTCCTGCAGAGCTGGCCAGCTCTCACCTCATTCTTCAGGTCCCTTGGGGAGACCTGTCCTTTGGCACTGAGGAGGACTTTTGAGGACGAAGAAAAAACAGCAGCTGCTGAGATTTATCTGTGCTTTTTCCACAACATGGGGTCTGTGTTTGACACACTTGTTAGAAAGCTGGAGGAAACTAATCTCTGCATCACAGATGTTTACGAGGAGGTGGGAAAACTCAAAGTGAAGATGCTTCAGCAGAAAGAAGACTGCTTTTTTGGATACCAGACCAAGCAGCTGATGGTCAAACAAGTGTCAGCAGCACAGAGATCACAGCAAAAAAATTACTTTCTGAAGTTTTATGACTCTGTCATTGCATATATTGACAAATGGTTTGATTTCTCATCAGAAAATGTAATGATGAAACTGAAACCAATCGGGCTACATAAGGAGCTTTCCTTCACTGACCTGGAGCAGGTGGTGGTTGCCCTCAAAATGAAAGAGACCGTGAGTATGGACCAACTCTATGAAGAGTTTTGTGCTAGTAAGGAAGAAATAAAGAAAGCCACACAGGATACCACAAAATCCACCAGTGAGAAGTGGGTCACAGTTTTCCAAATTCTAGGGAAAGCCAACTTGATCAACATGTTCAGGATTGTTTCATTCGTCCTCAGTGTGCCAGGCTCAAATGCCTTTGTAGAGAGGATTTCCTCTCTGATGAACATTAAATGGTCAGACTCAAGAAACAGATGCAGCACAGAGCTCATCAAAAATGAACTTCATATAACTGTGAACTGTGACCTGTCATATAGGGACTTTTCTCTGGCTGCACAAAAGGACAAAAGACTGCTTGAATCGGTCAAGGGTAGCCAAAAATATCCATGGAAAAAGTAGACTTGGTTAGCAGAGGCATGCCCCTCTTTTGTTCTTTTGCACTTAAATGTTTTATTTTGTCAAGTTTTGTTTTCCAACTTATATATAGTTTGAGTGAATAAGAATGTGAAGGATGTGTTTGTGTGCACAGAGGTTGCATGTTCTGAGTTTGCTATTTGATTCCAAGCAAAACTACAGCATACATAAGCTATGTTATTTTAGTTTGTCACATGCAAGATTAACATGAATTTTTCTAACCTACAGTGCAGGAGTCACAAGTGTTTTGTCTCAGTCCTTTAATTGAACCATTACCTATTACCTTTACTATTTGTCTGTGTTAATGCTGCTGAAAATGAACAAACTATTATTAAACCTACTGTACATTGCCAGGGCATGAGAGTTATGTATGAATATTTTATTAAAGGGATAGTTCACCCAAAAATGAAAATTATGTCATCGTTTACTCACCTTCAAATTTTTTCAAACCTGTATGAGTTTCTTTGTTCTGCTGAACACAAAGGAAGATATTTGGAAGAATGTTTGTAATAAAACAGATCTTGGTCCCCATTGACTTCCATAGTAGGAAAAAATATATTCTATGGAAGTCAATGGGGACCGAGATCTGTTTGGTTACAAACATTCTTCCAAATATCTTCCGTTGTGTTCAGCAGAACAAAGAAACTCATACAGGTTAGGAACAACTTGAGGGTGAGTAAACGATATACGATATATATAGAAATGAACTATTCCTTTAAATTAGCTATCATTATGACAAATGGCTAAAAATCATACACTGTATTTTCGCACAAAACCAGCCAACCTTTTGTCCCTCATTTCATAGTGTTACGTGCCCAGAGTTCTGGGTTCATTTTAAAGTCATTTTGTTCTTGTATTTTGTGGTTTGTGTATTTGTTTTTTTGTTTTTTTCTACCAGCTAAGATGGCTTCTGTGATTGTTCCGGCAGCTGATTGGTGGTTCAAAGGCTGTGTGTGTGTGTGTGTGTTGGTTTTCTGACTTGATTTTTAATTGGAATATTTGAGAATAGTTTAAAACTTTCTGTGTGTTAGTAAACCTAACTTGTGTTCCATTTTTGGAACTTGTAGTAGCAGGCCAGAGCACATGTGTTTGGTTTTCTGACAATTTTGATTGAAATATGAGAATAGTTTTAAACTATTTATGTGTGTTAGTAAACCTAACTTGTGTTCCTTTCTTGGAACTTGTAGTAGCAGGACAGAGCACTTATGTTTGTGGATTCTTATATGTTGTGTGGGTGCTTTCATTAATCACCAGGAACCACAAAGGTCCTAATAAATACTCCTTTTATTGATACAAAGGCTCTAAAATCTAGTTTAAACATCCGCCTTCCTCAGGAAGGCATGACACAAACAGCAATCTCTTAAAGAAAAAAATCAAACAACTCCAGAACAAATCAATTCTGAATAACCCAATTATTCAACCAAAAATTAGGACAAATTAAATCAAAACCGAGGCAATCTATTACAAACAAACAAAAATAAATCAATTCACATACATCAATTAAATTCACATAATCATACAAAAATAATTTAAACCCTTCAATAAACAAACACATCATACCTTTAAAACACCCATTTTACACATAGGCTGCTCTGGTTACCGGGGTTCTCGGGAGCGCTTACAATCTACAAATACATATTTCTTAAAACCACTGCACACCATTCCCTTTATTACTTGAAAACCCCAGCACAATGACTATATATACACACATATTACTCACCCAATTCATTCCCAGCGCCGTATTTATGTGGCGTCTTCACCGCATGAGTTTGGTGCATCACTTAAATCAGTCCGTGCTAATCCCCCTTAAATATATGCACAGTTCCTCCGCCCCTCCCCATTTAACCAGAGCTCAATGCCACATATAATTTTATTAACTTTTCTTTTCTTTTGTTTATAGGGAGTTGGGGAGTAGATTTAGAGCTACCCCGGGGTATACATGTATCACCCGTAGGTATATTTCTGACTAGAAACACCAGCTAGACCTGGGCGGACCACCAGCTGTAAGTTTGGTTAGGGCGCCTTGATCGTGTCAGATAGGGATTGTATTTATGTGTGATTTACTATGGGTTAGGGTCCTGGCAGATGAATATGTCTTAACACATAAAAAGGTGTTTACAGCATCCAGTCAGATCCAGGAGAGGGAATGTTTTTATTGCCACCGGAAAGGCCATATAATCTCAGATTGTTTCTTACTCAAGAACAAGCCCAAGTCACCTCCACCTGTAACTCAGTCTGTGTCTTACCAGGAAGCTAGAAGTGCTAGTGAGGTACTCACAAGGAAACCAGACCTCGTGTATGCTCCGTTGTGTGTTTGAAGGGTGTGTTTCATGCACCGGGAAAACTGAAGACCAGATGGCAATTAAAATTTTACGTGACACTGGTGCAGCTCAGTCAGTTATCCTTACAGATGTGTTGCCATGGTCTGATCAGACATACTGTGGTTCACACATGTTTTTGTGTGGTATTGAAGCTATCCCGATTTCTGTGCCTTTACACTTGCATTCTGATTTGGTTTCAGGTCTGTTTTGTGTTGGGGTAGTGCTTACAATAGCAGTGGAAGGGGTAGCACTATTGCTAGAAAATGACATTGCTGGGGTTAAGGTGCCTCCAGTATTAGAAGTAACAGACAAACCACAATCTAATATCTTTGACATTGTCCTGGTTCAGAAGTACCCTCAAGTGTTCCCTGCATGTGTTTTAACAGGGGCACAGGCTCGCATGCAGGGGGATATGGTTTTTGAACTGGTTGAAACTGTAGCTGTAGAGTGTAAACCAGAGGGGTTACCTTCTGTGCAGTCTGAGAAAGGGGGATGCAGGGTTGCTCCCCAGTTAGGTGATGCGTTGTCATCAATCACATCAGGGAGGCTGATTGAGTGGCAAAAAGAGGATGTCAGCCTTAATAAATGCTTTGATTCTATGGTCTCTTTTGAAAACGCAAAAGTACAGGAGACTGCTTACCTTGTGGACTCTGGTGTTACGTCCCCAGAGTTCTGGGTTTATTTTATAGTCATTTTGTTCTTGTATTTTGTGGTTTGTGTATTTGTTTTTTGTTTTTGTTTTTCTACCAGGTAAGATGGCTTCTGTGATTGTTCCAGCAGCTTATTGGTGGTTCAACGGCTGATTGGTACTTGGAACTCCGCCCACTCATTAGTGGCTGCAGCTGACTGGACTCTTTAAAAAGCCTGTGTGTGTTTTGGTTTTCTGACTTTATTCTCAAATATTCCAATCAAAAATCGTTTTAAACTATTTCTCTGTGTTAGTAAACCTAACTTGTGTTCCTTTTTTGGAACTTGTAGTAGCAGGACAAAGCACTTGTGTTTGTGTATTCTTATAATTTGTATTAACTTTCTTTTCTTTGTTTATAGGGATTTGGGGAGTAGATTTAGAGCTACCCCGGGGTATACATGTATCACCCGTAGGTATATTTCTCTGTATAGAAACACCAGCTAGACCTGGGTGGACCACCAGCTGTAAGTTTGGTTAGGGCGCCTTGATCGTGTGCCAGATAGGGATTGTATTTATGTGTAATTTAGTATGGGTTAGGGGTGGGGTCCTTTTTGTTTATTTCTTTGCTTTGGTCTGTCCAGTCCTCCCCTTTTCCCAGAATATTATTGTTTATTATTTACTATAATTGTTTATTTTACAATATTACTGTGGCTAAATAAGCGCTTTGTTTTTATATGGTATTTAGTGTTTCTCCTTTTCTCACACCGCAACTCCATACTTCCTTTTGTTGGCATCAGTGGGCCTGAGCAGTGGGTTGTCAGGCCCTCCTCCCTTTGGGGAGCTAGAACGTAACGCATAGTGACAAAGTTGGCAACCCTAGTTTTGGCAAAAGTTAAATTTATCAACTGTTACAATCCTTAGCCAGAAACTGGGGAGGACAAAGTCCGGCAAGGCGATAATAGTAATTGTGAACTGCCATGTTCACTCTGGTATTTCACTCGATGATTTTGTTTTCGCAGCATTCCGGTGTTTAACACGCGTCATAACCAAACGTTATGTGATTGGCTTACGGGTAACCAATGATTTTAAACTTTAAAAAAGACCTCCCCCCCCACGAGCAGGACCAGATTAAGACCAAATTGGGCCTGATGCGTCAGCACAAAAATACAGACCAAGAAGTGACATAACCAGCCAGCCTTTATTGAACATAAATAACAATGCATAAACAACTGCACTAGTGCAGCTTCATTATATTGTTTTTTCGAGATTTAGCAAAGCCAGATTTCCTCGATTGTGTCAGTATGGTCAAGGCTGCGCAGAAGCTCATGCTCAATGCTTATAACCACCAGCATGCTTAGCCTTTCCTGTCCCATTGAGGACGGTAGCTCTCCTTTGACTATTCAAAATAAATTTGTGTATATTTTTCTTAGATATTTATTTATTTAGAATTCTTAGCTGTCTCATTAATGAATGGCATCAAGTTTATTAGTTTGTAACTCTATAATCTAAATAGATGGAAATAATTTTTAAGGGATTAAAATCATACTGGCATGATTCTGACATCTGTGATGGGGAAGTTGTGGCCTAATGGTTAGAGGGTTGGACTCCCAATCGAAGGGTTGTGGGTTCTAGTCTCGGGCCGGATGGAATTGTGGGTGGGGGGAGTGCATGTACAGTTCTTTCTCCACCTTCAATACCACGACTTAGGTGCCCTTGAGCAAGGCATCGAACCCCCAACTGCTCCCCGGGTACCGCAGCACTGCTCCGGGTGTGTGCTGACAGTGTGTGTGTGTGTGTGTGTTCACTGCTCTGTGTGTGTGCATTTCGGATGGGTTAAATGCAGAGCACAAATTCTGAGTATGGGTCACCATACTTGGCTGAATGTCACTTCACTTTTTTTTTTTTCACTTTGTGATTATAATTACAGCTGCTGGTTACAATTACAATTTTGCATTTTCTT
This sequence comes from Carassius gibelio, assembly GCF_023724105.1. Taxonomy (NCBI): domain Eukaryota; kingdom Metazoa; phylum Chordata; class Actinopteri; order Cypriniformes; family Cyprinidae; genus Carassius; species Carassius gibelio. The sequence continues at coordinate 11,788,603 of NC_068400.1, read as the reverse complement.
TTAGATTGGGATTTGATGAAGGTTAAGGATTACTTTGTAATAGGACCCATGGTATTTAAAAATATAAATCTGCAGTACTTCAATACAGCTTCCCGTTAGCATGCTAAAGGGGTTTTAATCCCCAATTCATACCTTAAAGGAGTCTTAAACGTGAAACACAAACAAAGATACACGCAGACAGACAGGAACCTCAATATGATTTGTTCCCTTCTCAAGCCCTCCAGGACATGCAGATATCATGTGGATCAGATCAGCAGATGATAATTTGAATTTCAGACTCTCTCTTGATATGCCCCCATATTTGACATTGCGACCAGTGGTGCGAATAAACCATTCCATGTGTGAAATTTGAATCTTTTTAGATATGCAGGTCTGTCAAGGTGGTTTTATATGGGGGAATTTATTCCTGGTTTGGAAAAATGAAACTCAAAGCCAACAGAATAGATCTGTGTTTGATAAGTGTGCTTTATATATTTAACCAAAAAACAATTTACATTAATGCCTCAATTTCACCTGTTATTGAATTTAATAACATTTGTCAGGTATTTATTGGTATATTGCTCTGAATCATAAATACAGTGTTTTGAGGAAATAATGTTATTTACTTTTATTAGTAAGCACATATACATGTTTTATAAGACATCAAATATGTATAATTTACAAATGTAATTTAATTTAAATGACTTCTAAAATCGATACTATTAGAGATAAAATTGCAACCATTCAGCCGTCAGCTACAGTTTCGCATCAGACAGTGCACTATAGACCCCCTGAGGAACAGTTCTACTCATTCTCTACTATAGGAGAGGAAGAATTGTATAAACTTGTTAAATCATCTAAACTTACAACATGTATGTTAGACCCTATACCATCTAAGCTCTTAAAAGAGGTGCTTCCAGAAGTCATAGGTCCTCTTCTGACTATTATTAATTCCTCATTGTTATTAGGACATGTCCCCAAAACCTTCAAACTGGCTGTTATTAAGCCTCTCATAAAAAAGCCACAACTTGACCCCAGAGAACTAGTTAATTATAGACCAATCTCGAATCTCCCTTTTCTGTCCAAGATACTAGAAAAGGTGGTATCCTCACAATTATATTCCTTCTTAGAGAAAAATGGTATATGTGAGGATTTCCAGTCAGGATTTAGACCGTATCATAGTACTGAAACTGCTCTCCTTAGAGTTACAAATGATCTGCTCTTATCATCTGATCGTGGGTGTATCTCTCTATTAGTTTTATTGGATCTTAGTGCTGCGTTTGACACAATTGACCACAACATTCTTTTGCATAGACTTGAACACTTTGTTGGCATCAGTGGAAGTGCATTAGCATGGTTTAAATCGTACTTATATGACCGCCATCAGTTCGTAGCAGTGAATGAAGATGTATCATATCGATCACAAGTGCAGTATGGAGTACCTCAAGGCTCAGTTCTAGGGCCGCTACTCTTCACGCTTTATATGTTACCCTTGGGAGATATCATCAGGAAACATGGTGTTAGCTTTCACTGTTATGCTGATGATACGCAGCTCTATATTTCCTCGCAGCCCGGTGAAACACACCAATTTGAAAAACTAATGGAATGCATAGTCGATATAAAAAATTGGATGACGAGTAATTTCTTACTGCTAAATTCAGAAAAAACAGAGGTGTTAATCATAGGGCCTAAAAACTCTACTTGTAATAACCTAGAACACTGTCTAAGACTTGATGGTTGCTCTGTCAATTCTTCGTCATCAGTTAGGAACCTAGGTGTGCTACTTGATCGCAATCTTTCCTTAGAAAGCCACATTTCTAGCATTTGTAAAACTGCATTTTTCCATCTCAAAAATATATCTAAATTACGGCCTATGCTCTCAATGTCAAATGCAGAAATGTTAATCCATGCATTTATGACTTCAAGGTTAGACTACTGTAATGCTTTATTGGGTGGTTGTTCTGCACGCTTGGTAAACAAACTACAGCTAGTCCAAAATGCAGCAGCAAGAGTTCTTACTAGAACCAGGAAGTATGACCATATTAGCCCGGTCCTGTCCACACTGCACTGGCTCCCTATCAAACATCGTATAGATTTTAAAATATTGCTTATTACTTATAAAGCCCTGAATGGTTTAGCACCTCAGTATTTGAATGAGCTCCTTTTACATTATACTCCTCTACGTCCGCTACGTTCTCAAAACTCAGGCAATTTGATAATACCTAGAATATCAAAATCAACTGCGGGCGGCAGATCCTTTTCCTATTTGGCGCCTAAACTCTGGAATAACCTACCTAACATTGTTCGGGAGGCAGACACACTCTTGCAGTTTAAATCTAGATTAAAGACCCATCTCTTTAACCTGGCATACACATAACATACTAATATGCTTTTAATATCCAAATCCGTTAAAGGATTTTTAGGCTGCATTAATTAGGTAAACTGGAACCGGAACACTTCACATAACACCGTACTTTCTACATCATTAGAAGAATGGCATCTACGCTAATATTTGTCTGTTTCTCTCTTGTTCCGAGGTCACCGTGGCCACCAGATCCAGTCTGTGTCCAGATCAGAGGGTCACTGCAGTCACCCGGATCCAGTACGTATCCAGACCAGATGGTGGATCAGCACCTAGAAAGGACCTCTACTGCCCTGAAAGACAGCGGAGACCAGGACAACTAGAGCCCCAGATACAGATCCCCTGTAAAGACCTTGTCTCAGAGGAGCACCAGGACAAGACCACAGGAAACAGATGATTCTTCTGCACAATCTGACTTTGCTGCAGCCTGGAATTGAACTACTGGTTTCGTCTGGTCAGAGGAGAACTGGCCCCCCAACTGAGGTTTTTTTCTCCATTCTGTCACCGATGGAGTTTCGGTTCCTTGCCGCTGTCGCCTCTGGCTTGCTTAGTTGGGGTCACTTCATCTACAGCGATATCATTGACTTGATTGCAAATTAAAACAGACACTATTTCAACTGAACAGAGATGACATCAATGAATTCAATGATGAACTGCCTTTAACTATCATTTTGCATTATTGAGACACTGTTTTCCAAATGAATGTTGTTCAGTGCTTTGGCGCAATGTATTTTGTTTAAAGCACTATATAAATAAAGGTGATTGAAAGGTGATTAAATTTATATACATATATATATATATATATATATATATATATATATATATATATATATATATATATATATATATATATATATATATATATATATATATATATATATATAATGTAATGTTGAAAAATACTTTCATTTGTGATTCCATCGTAAGTTACACAGATACTACATTAATAATTCTTAGAATTTATGTATGGATATTGCTCTAGAGAGTTTATCCTCTTGAAGTCAAATATTCTATATGACATGTAACATACAACCCCACTGTAAAGTGGAAGATTTTCAGCCAATAGTGACTTACATTTAATTGCGTTTCTCATACAAAGCTTATCCAATGATTTCAGAAGGCTATATATCACTTTCCAGGCTGTAGACATTTTTTAACCTTGCACTTTTTTACGATTATAGATGGAATGCACTTTAAGTGTCTTTTGACACATATTTTTCCATATTATCAAATCAAATCTTTCATGCACACCATTTTTCATAGTCAAAGGCTTATGTATTACAGCAGCACATAAAAGCCCTGAGCACTGGCTATGAATCCCTCTGGTGCACATGGTCCTTTGTCTTCAACCGGACAAACTCTCTAGAGTAATATATGTCCATACATATGTTCTAAGAATTAAGAAATATAGCATCTGTATGGCTTACAATGGAACCGTAAGTTAAGATATACCCCCCCCCCCCCGACCATTTTTATTAGATATTTCTTAAATAAATAAATATTTAATGAAACATTTAATTAAATGTTATATATTAAAACATTATTTTATTTAATGTATTAATTTATTTAACATAATCTTATTTCTCTCATCTACTGTATTAATTGATCAATTGCAGCAATATGACAATATTTAGCAATATTGTATAAATAAAGAATGAACATTTCTACTGTAACTTTTGCATGAATCATATAAAGCATATAAAAGTATTTCTTTCTTTCTTTCTTTCTTTCTTTCTTTCTTTCTTTTAAGAACCAAATCATCATATTAGAATGATTTCTGAAGGATCATATGACACTGAAGACTAAAGTTATGTTGCTGAAAAATCAGCTTTGCATCACAGGAATATATTACATTTGAAAATATATTCAAATAGAATATTGCTGTTTTTACTGCATTTTTAATTCATAAATGCAGCCTTTGTGAACATAAGAGACTTTTAAAACCATTACTATATATATATATATATATATATATATATATATATATATATATATATATATATATATATATTGCATTATGCATTATACATTATTGAGTCTGTGCAAAAGTTGAATGCATTTTATAACTTTCTTTTACAAAAACTTCTGTCTTTACCTCCCCTATGCTTTTAGGCAATAGCAGTTGTTTGAAATGATGCCTCTAATAATGCTTCTGAAACTTAATTCTCAAATGCAGAGACATCCTACATATGAGAAAAATTTTGTGGGGAGAAATTTGTTTGTTTTTTAGGGATGAGGAACATTTAAATACAGCAATTTTCCTACTGTACAGTTTGACATACAGGTTTGAAGTGACATACAAGTGATTACAGGGTATTCATTTTAGAGTGAATGATTCTTTTAGAACATTTTATACAATGCATTTGCTAATGTTTTGCAGGTTAGCTCAGAAGAGGAAAGGATATGGCATTGAGAAAAATCTCTCCATGCAATGCATTGCCTAGACCTATCTGCACTAAAAATGACACAGCATCTATTGATTTTTTTTTTGTTTTCTCAAGGCCAGAGAGTTCTGACATATGTCCACAATTTAGTTTTCGTAAGTAATTTTCCATCCAGCATTGCCCAGAGGTTAACAAGGAGACCTCGTTTTCTGAAGAGAAAAATTCTCTGTATCTGAGGCAGCATGCTTTGCCTTCCCTCCCCTCCCGGTGATGTTGTGATATTTTTGTAAATAGTAAATAAAAAAATGCATTCTTGTGATGTTTTCCCCAAACCTTGTTGTTGCTGGTCTTCCACAAGTTTAAAAAAAAAAAAAAGCCCTTGACCGAAGCTTTCCCTTTATGCAAAACCATGCAGTCAAGGTCTGTCTCTATTGAGAACGCAATAAAAACATCTCAATGAAGTGGACAGGAAACGGTTTACATGCACTGCGATTGAGAACGGATGCTTTCAATAAATACCCACATGTTGTGGTTTATCATTGTCAGTGGGTCAGATCATTAAAATTAAGGAAATGAATGTCAGTGAAAACCATCTACTAGAGCCAAATTGTATTCCCATTGAATAAAAAAAAAATAAATGAAATCTAAAAAGCATGTTGTAAAGGAATATGCAGCGGTTTAGTCCTGTGGGAGATCATTACGGACTCTCTCACAGTATAACAAAGAAACTCGGTTCCATGCAGACTAATAAAAGATCCGGGGGGGGTACAACGAATAATAATAGCTAATAATAATAAAAAGCAGTGGGGATTCTGAAAATCACAGCATCTGCCAATCACTAATACAGACAGAGAGATAAAGCAAACTGTGTCCATGGATTAGGATGATAATATTATTATTATTTTTTTTTTACCAGGAAGAGGATTTCTGGTACATGGAAAGTCTTCTTTTGCTAATTTTTTTTTTTTTTTTTTTAAGTCCTTGGATGAGCACTCTCTGTACTTTACTGGATGGCACATGTCTTTTAACTGATGAAGCATGTTTCATTCAGAAGTGATCAAGCGAGCAAATGATTTCCATAGAGGGAGAAAAAAAAGTACAAATCCTATCCCTGTTCAGTACACTTTCTAAAGGTAAGGTTCACCTCTTTTTTACCCCTAAAATGTGCATTTTAGTACCTTGAAGGAACTCTACATGTTAGTACCTAAATGCTACATATAAAAAAAGAGTTGGCCTACTGCTCCAGTGACAGCTTTTGTATATGAAAGTGAAGGACGTATGGGGCCAAACAGCGTGTAAAGTTGTCTGGTTAATAGTAGGCAATTAAGGCATAGTCTTGCCGGTAAGGTACAGTACATCCAAACCTCACTCAAAATAACCATGAATTGCAGTTCAGTCAGTGTGTCAAATGTTGATTTATTAACCAATCTGGGCTGCTTTTCCCAAAAGCTTCTATAGGTTTTACGAAACCTAAGAAGTTTGTAAAAATGATTGGAAGACTGATCTTAATATTACAGTCTGTTTCCCAAAACCATCGCAACTTAAGTAGCACTTAAAAATAGAACTTAGAAATAACGTCTCTCTCTCTCTCTCTCTCTCTCTCTCTCTCTCTCTCTCGATTCTGTATATAAAGTAAATTATACATTATTAGGTATAATAATATAATATAATATAATATAATATAATATAATAATATTGCATTATAGTATATCCAAGCATTAGGTTAACAATTCAATAAACGATCGTGTACTACCATTACGAGCCATTTCAGCACTTGACAAATAGCGAATGATCGTAAGATGACTCATAGAAAACGCTCTTAAGAGCCAAGATCAATCATTATTGGGAAACCTGGCCCCGTTCAGTTAAGGATTTGTCAGACTATCAAAAAGGTAACTTTTATAAATAGACATTACAAGAACGACCGACTCATAAGTCAGCCTTTTGGGAATTAAACTATGCTGATAGCACAATATTTTTCAATGCATTAAATAAAATCGGTTCTAATTGGTTCATTAATCTGCCCACAGTTGTCAGGTCCTGCTTAAAATAAATAAATAAATAAATAAATAAATACCAATTTCCATTAAAACCAATACAATTCTCATTATACCCATTCTGTTCTGGTATATTTTTATTCCTTAAACCAATTCTTGCTATTATTTTGCAGTTCCTGGCCTTTTTATTAAATCACACTCGGTAAAGACTGCATATGCCAAACTAAATTTTAGAATTTAGAATGATTTAATAATAAAAATAAATAAATACATACATATATACATAATTATCATACTGTAGAAAACATCACCGTGAATGCTTTTTAAATACACTTTTCCTTTCAACTTTATTATAAAACTATGCCAAACTAATGACAGCATAATAACAACATACATAATTAAACACTTTACTATCATTTAAAAGGAACAAGATTGTACATTTAACAATTTAGACGTTTTCTGCATCTGTAAAAAAAACATTCTGACAGCTTCTGTTAGGTGCCAATAATTTGTTTTATTTCTTGTAATTGGCACAGTATAAATTTATTCCATTCTTTTGGCTTTGGGGTATTTTGTTAATTGAGAAAACGAGTCTGTTGCTTCGTGCTTCATTAAGGGAACTTCTTATTCTAATTCTTCTTATCTCAGCGCCTAGATCTAGCTCCTAATCAGTGCTATAGGACTGGTAGGCTATGTTGGTTATTGCATATGGAGATAATCCCCTCCAGACAATCAGCTTAATTAGAGAGGCCAATTCTAATTAGCAACTCATTACAGATATTAATTGCCACTGTACAGACTACAACAAGTAAATTATGGTTGCTTAATTATCGATAGGCTGAAAAGAGACTGGAACTGTACGGCATCAGCTGATGTGGGTATAGATTCATCATAAAAGATGATGACAGAAGAGGTTGGTCAAGATAAAAGAAGTATAGTATATGAATTTGGAGCACAGAGAGCATATACATGAGACACTAAAATAGTGTGGTTGTCAGTCAGCAGCAGACGGTCTGGTGGTGAGAGACCAGACGTTCATTGGGTTTTAGGAACCAATTGGTCTTCCATGAAGACGTGCATTGTTACAAGTTGGCAGGAGTTTTCATTGTGGCACTTGTGTTTAAGGCTACCAGCTGCTTTCATAAATCAGGAGCTGGATGGGAAATATAGGGGCTTAATTAGAAATAAGCTTGATATAGCTACTTTCTGTGCATGTGAGCGCACTTAGGGTACATTTACATGACTACGTTGCACTAAAAACAGAAAGGTTTTGTATATGTAAGAAAAATCTGTCAAAACAATCCCTTTTCACACAGATCCACAAAAATGACTAAAACTGCAGTATTCTTCATGCCAGGTGAGTAGTTGGCAATTGACATTTTTATAATTTACACAGAAAGTAATAGTGACATGACATTCAGCCAAGTATGGTGACCCATACTCAGAATTCATGCTCTGCTTTTAACTCATCCAAAGTGCACACACACAGCGCAGGGGACACACACACACACACAGTGAACACACACCGTTGTGGACTGCCATTTATGCTGCGGCGCCCGAGGAGCAGTTGGGGGTTCAGTGCCTTGCTCAAGGGCACCTAAGTCATGGTATTGAAGGTGGAGAGAGAACTGTACATGCACACCCCACCAACAATTCTTGCCAGTCCGAGACTCAAACTCACAACCTTTCGATTGCAAGTCCGACTCTCTAACCATTAGGCCATGACTTCCCACCGATGAGATGATAGTGTCATCATCATAAAAATAAAAAAGTGCACCTTGTTTTCATAAGTCTGCATTCTAGGCCTTCAAAACACCATTGTCATATAAATGAACGTCCAAAATGCAAAGGTTTCCATTTTTAGTTGAAAATGGGGTTGCGTAAATGCCCCCTCTTAGGGACAGTATCCTAAGTATAGGGCTGTAAAACCGATTAATCGTGAGTAATCGCTATTAAAATAACACTACGTGTTTAGATAATATATGTGTGTGTGTGTATTGTGTGTATTTGCATATGTATGTATACATAAATACACACACATATGAATATATTTTAAAACATTTGATTCATCTATTTTGTGTCCCTAATACTAATCTATAAAAGTGAAAAGTACACCACTGCACCTTATGTACCTCTAAAAAAGTACTCTAAACCACCTTATGTACCTCTTAAACATTAGTAGGCTACCTTTTGAAAAGGCACTGGCCCTTTTTGTTCTGAAAGCGCATGGTTTTCACTGCTGTACTTCAGCTTGCATCTCTTTATGATGCACATGCATAATGCAGCCAAAGTCAACTGAGCCGCCTATTTGTGTTTTCATTTGCTCCGTCGCTGTATTTCCATTCTTTTCAGTGTTATTTTCTCATGCCTTATTTGTTGTCATCGGCTTTTTATTTGTATGTAAAGTGGGCTGTATATTTCTTTCACGGTCCCCTGTCACCTTTGATGTACAAATAAGAAAAGGAAACTGCAAAATTGATGACGATGCAGCCCAACTGTTGAGAGGACACTCTATCTGTATTTTAATGTGCTCTGTATGCTGTGGTATTTCATGTATAATCGCTGGAATGAAATGACCTGGGCCTATTTCAGAATGTTCTTGTTGCATGTAAGTAACTTATATTAAGCTGTATCTTCACATTAATTTAAACTTTTCTAGGAAACAGGAAGAACATAATCTAGTAAATGAGTTTAAATGTATGACATAATTAGGGCGCCCATTTTGAGTCTCTTCCTAAAATATTTTTTTCTGGTTCTTTACTGGGGCATATGGCCTACATAAAGAAATTCTACTATGAACTGCTGTGCATATGTTCAAACAAAGCTATCATAGAAAGCTAATGTTGCGGGGTGCGTTTCTGTTTTAAACCGTGAAGGTGAGCCAGTGGAGATCATACAAACAACTTGCAAACTTTGTGCAAGACTTATGCCGGTGAACATCTTTCACCATGAAAGTGAAAGTAAAAACTGCAGTGTTTTTTCACCATCTGACGATGCACAGGCGCATATTCTCTCAAAGATTAGAGACGAATCTCCTACTTAAATTAAAGCAGTAATATACCACATTTTATTTTCTTAATGTTTCTCTTGTGGCCCAAACAGTGAAAACAATGAGAAGAAACGTATTTCGTACTGAACAGGTTGTTTTTGAAAGTAGGTGCTTAAAATAAAGCTGAGCTTAAGTTTCATTGATGACTGAAGTGTTAACAGATTTATTTATAAGGTACAGGATTATAATTCATTGTAGGCTATAATGGACCTGTTTTAAAATACATTTTTAAACACTTTCAATGAGGAGCAGCCTAAGCTAATAGCATAATCTTCTATTATCCTCACATTGTGTCAGTTAGGCCGTGATGCACTATGAAATTACTATTATTAATTTAATAAAAAACTAACCTTATAAAAATAGCCAGAATGTAACAGGTCTACATTAATTAGAAATGCCAAATACTCTTAATAATGACAATATAATTTAATGCTTTTGACAATATCTCTGTCTATTGTCGATACATAATCATCATCTTTCAACGCACCCCATTGTCAATTGCACACCAGCTTTGGAGAGTGATTACCTGGGAAGATGTGATCTTATGCTTTCAAAACTAGTTTGCTACGTACGTCTAGCCTTTTTAAAAAATCACCTATCCTACATTTAACTAATGTTAAAAAAAAAAAAGAAACTTTATTGTATAGTGCTGCCATTAATAGCTGTTGTTGTTTGGTTTTTCTGACATTTACTTTTACAGACTGAACAGTTTTTATACTGTCTGATGTTAATCTGGGTTAAAATTTATAGATGGATGTCACGGTGCATTTTGGGATTGACTGGAGTGCATCTACAGTACATTATGATGTATTGATAGGCAGTTTGGGACAGGGCCATCATTGCACTGCCTCCAGCTCTTTTTATTAACCTAATATATTTAAAGTGAATGAAAAAGAGAGTTGCCTTAGACAGACTTTGGCCTTGATGTGCCTAAATTCAGACGGTGTGACCTGGATCTTCATTCAGCCCAGATTCTCATCATTTATATTCCTGTGTGAGCACCGCTGTGCTGCTGAAAGCATCGGGGGTCTAACACTGACTACTAGAGTTTTAATACAACACAGAACAGAGGGTGCTGGAACCAGTAATGAAGGGTCCTTTATCAAAGACATGCTAGCACTGCTTATCTTGTAATTGGTAAAAAGAACACTAACCTGATTCATGAAGCATGTCACTTGAATAAAAAAAAAAAAAAGCACTAAAAAAGGGTGTCTTTTGATGACTTTCATGATCTAGCCAGATCACATTTCACTGTAGAAATAATATAAATAATAATAATACATGTAATATAATAAATATCACAAATATATAGAAAAATATAATTCAATTATAAAATAACTATGCAATAAATTATATAATAACAAAAACAAATAAGTCAATAATGCCATCTCTTTTTTGGATAATTTCACGAAATTAACAATGAAACCATGCAATTAACCATCATGAATATGTCCAGATCACTAACTAACTAATTATAATTAATAATAATAAAGGAAAATAAAATAGAAATAGAAATTAGAAAAATAAAATTATAATATTTTTTTTTAAATAAAAACAAATAAGTAAATATATATGCGTTTCCGTAGCTCAATTGGTAGAGCATTGTGCTATCAATTGCAATTGATATCAAGCGCAAGGTTGGGGGTTCGATTCCCCGGGAACACATGATAGGTAAGAATTGATAGCCTGAATGCACTGTAAGTCGCTTTGGATAAAAGCATCTGCTAAATGCATAAATTTAATTGAATTTAAATTTAAATATACTATAGGCTATAATACCATCTCAGAGGTGTCTTTTGGTGCATTTCACAAAACCTTTCGAGATTAAGTCCAGATCACGTTTCATATGCAATAATTTTTGATGTGGTATCTTGTAATTGGGAGAACAGTGACCTGATTAATGAAGGCTGCCACATGAATATAAACGGACTGTGCCTTTTTTTTTTTTGCATAACTTAATTTTTTTGAAAAATAACTTAAGTGTTCAAGGAAGCCAAGGAAACTTCCTAAGCTGATCTCACATCATCTTTGTTGTTTCTCCTCCAGCCTGTGCTTTACCAAATATTCACAGAGTGACTTTCAAAATGCATTATACACATTTCATTTGTGCCCCTAAATGGATGCGTTTGTTTCCTTTTTCCACCTTTTAGCCTTTCCAGCATTTGGAAACAGGACAGACTGCAGACGTGGAGAGAGGGAATGTAAAAAAACACGAGCCTGCAAAGCGAGCGCAAGAGTAATGTCTTACTGTCTCCAAACAATTGCATTACTGCAGATCAGGATTTTTTACTTATGCAACGCTGCTCTTTTGTAGGCCACTGAAGAAATGCATTATGTAAGCTGATGTTCTTCACCTCAGACTGTTTGTTTGTCTGGTAAGTGGTCAGACTGGAGAGAACATTTGTAGATGCCAGACTGACTACTGCAGTATGTTTCGTGAAAGCATTTGGAAATGTACAAGGCCAGCGTGCTTTAGATAAGATGGACATCATTCCTGAATTATAAATTGCTAAAAAAAAAAAAGCTCTATCCAATTCTATAGCCATCAAACAGTCCTCTAAATATGGAAACAGCTTCCACTACCCACACTGAATTCAGAATTCATAATGTACAAAATACAGTGTGTGAAGGAATAAATAATGCAGAAGATATATATTAAGACTGCATGTACATTCTGGCATCACTTGTATGACCTGTTTATTTTTTAAATAAGAGATATGTAGCGCATTCAAACTGTAGATGAAATACACGCCTGGAGTTCCTGGTGGTGTGGATTTGGTGCTCTCATTAACATGGTCTTGGTTTGAGTTCTGGCGATGGAATGTGCAATATTAAATTCATTAATATGTCTGTCTGTATCAAACTATATCCTGCTGGATTCTGTTAATAAATGTCCTCATATCGCTTTTAGAAACTGTGCTACACTGACCTAATGTACACGGAGACTACAAGTGGTTAATTATCTTTAGTCTTCAAACTCAGAAAAATGCAGAAAAAACTAAACAGTAAAAAGTAACGAGGACCAACCAAAATGGTAATGAAATAATGCTCTTAATTGAAAGATGTCACAATACAAGTGATGCAAAAAATGATTCCTTTTGTTTTTGTGGTGAAATATGGCCTGCACATGTTCTTGGAAGGTTTTTTTGAGATTCGCTGCTTTTGTAAAATCAGGTATGGCTGCTAATTTTCTATAATCAATCTCTCAGGGAATAATCTTTTTTACTCTTAAGAACGAGGAGCAGACTGAGTGAAATTGCCACATGGCAATGATTTAAGATGTATGGAGAGTTAATTGGCTAGTGGTTTGCTCTCTGTGGAAGTGTGTCAGTCCTGCGGGAGATTACACATTACACGTTCAGCGTCTTATGATATTAGAAGCATGTAATTAAGTGGACGGAAAATATGTCAGCCAACATCAAGACACTTTTTGATTTGGAACATTGATTTGATGCAGAAAATGCAGCTTTGGTATGAAGACATAATTGCTTCTCAATAGACCCTAATTTTAAATCCAGACTTGATCTTTGAATGTCTTTCAGCCTCTGCACCACTTCAAAGCCCGCATAAATTGGGTCATATTTGTCAGGGAGTGAATCCTTCCACTCCCAGGAAATGTATTCAAAGTAGGAGTACACAGAAAATTATTTCAAAAATTGAACCGTGCGCCCTTCAGGAATAGCAAGTAATTTTGTTTACAAAATCCTCGCCTGAATCTCAGGTCACCGGCACGACTAAATCTTTGCCTGCTTTATTGTTCATTTTAAACTCGCAGGCAGACGGCAGATACAGAGCATAGATCAAACCGAGGGAGAGATTATAAACAAAAATCCGCCAGCTGTTGGTTGCAGTGTCCTATGGGACTACTTTCAGTCAGGCGATATTATAGCAACAGGAACGCTTTGCATTGTGTAGCCTATCAACCTATGCAGGACATTGTGAAGAAATAAACAGGTTCTTTCCCTTCCATGCTTAGCACAAGATCCTCATGTAATGTAAATCGATGCCTCCCATAGGAAAGAAAAATACAAAATGCGATTTCTGCTAGAAAACATTGAGATTGACTGGAAAGCAAATTAGTCTTACTCTTGCATTGCATGTTTTCCAACAAATAATTGTTTTATTATTATTATTATTATTTGCAGCTTGATTAATTCACAACATTTTACAATGTAATAATATATAAAGTAATGCAAAGTTTACTTACAGTCCTTTAAGTTTCATGTGCTTAGAACGAGCAGCTTCAGAATAAAATTAAAAACATACCAATTAAAATAATCAAGCAAAACTGCATTTATTTCGATATATGGATCACTGATTGTCTTAGATTTCATATTCAAGAGTTCATTTAACTTTTGCCAAAATATAAAAAAACAAAAACAAAAAACTTTCAGGAAATGCATAGCAAACAAACAAGCGAGTGAAAAGTGTTCCTCGAATAGAAGCACTGCATGAGGCCTTTCTTTTGTGATTCAATATTTATATTGTATTCAAAGCCCGTGAACATTACAAAAACAGCTGCTCAGAACTTTCTTTAACCTCCCAAGAGTGAGCGGAGCAATACGATTGGCAAATGTATATACGCAGAGCACAGATGTAAAGGGTAGCTGTGTTCAGATGGCTGCAGATGTAGTGTTGCTGGAGTCGCTTCAGGTAGGGGGTTTTTGTGCCCCTGTCGTTCAGCGACTGTAGTCTCTTTCCCTAGGCACTGCACAAGTCAGCAAAGTAAATAATTCATCTTTCACGGCCCCTGTTCCTATTGCAAAAGATGAGACATCTTGTATTCTGCTCCACAGGAAGTGTTTGAGGTGGAGACAAATAGATACTTGTGCAGTGGCATGCTTAAAGTTTTTTCAGGCTAAGTGACAGTTGCATAGGACAGTGCTCCCTAATAGACTGCAGAGCTGACAATAACAGAATGGGTCAGAATACTAAACGGGTATTGAGAGGGATAGTGCACTGTCACAAATGAAAAAGAAGGCAGTGGGAATGGCTGCTGTGATGCACTGGTGCACATTGCTAATAGATGCAATTGTGTCGATAGAAGTTGCCTGACAGTTGCTTGAACAACACGAGTGAGATTCAGCAAACATAAAATTCAGCAATTTTCTTCTTATTTTCTAACATAAAGGAATAGTTCACCCCTAGAAAGAAAATTTGCTGAATGTTTAATCTCCCTCAGACCATAGAAGATGTAAATGAGACTGTTTTTTCATCTTAACAGATTTGGAGAAATGTAGCATAGCATCACTTGCTCCCCATCTTCTACAGTGAATTGGTGCCATCAGAATGAGAGTCCAAACAGCTGATAAAAACATCACAATAATCCACAAGTAATCCACAGCACTCCAGTCCATCAAATAATGTCTTGTGAAAAGCAATATCTTTTGTAGTCCTCTCACACCAACATATTTGTTTTGAACTGTTTTCGCTCATACTTCTGGGTTATTTCAATGTTTTTATCGGCTATTTAGACTCTCATTCTGATGGCACCCTTTCACTGCAGAGGATCCATTGGTGAGCAAGTAATGTAATAATACATTTCTCCAAATGTGTTCCCATGAAAAAGCATCAGTATCTCAGATGGTCTGAGGGTGAGTACATTTTATACATTTTTAATTTGGGGTGAACTATTCCTTTAAGAATGAATGTTATGGTCTTAAAAACATTTCTTTTTTCAAGTAAAAGTTGATCAGCAAGTCTTTGCCAACCAGCAGGCACACAACTTCATAAGATGTTGATATTTGGTGAAATTTTGGTTGTGACATCGGGTGACCAAAATTCAGTGTAAATTCAACATCTAATGTCAATGTTAAATTGAATGTTTTTAGGTTTGGTAACCAAAATCCAATGTTAAGTCAACGTCAAATTGACATCAACCCACTTTTCATCTTCAACCAAAATGCAACATGTCCAACGTGACACGTTACATAGACGTCCGGTGCCTGCTAAAATCCCCATTAATCAAATAACACAAGTCTGTCATTTTTATGTTAACGAGAACAAATCAGACACTTCTTAACCCCTTTGCGTGCAAACATCGCAGACGGCCCCAGTTTATTATTGTTTCACTTTCACAGCACATTAAACATCACTCTCTTAATTGATCTGGACAAACTGTGCATCAATGGAAAGTTTAAAGACTCAAGCTTCGATATTTGACCAATATTTTGATAAAACATTGTTGCAGTGACAGATATTTAGTGATTTATGTCAGGAGTGCAAAATAATAAATCCGTATTATGCCACATTTTGAATAGAAATTCACAACTCACTCATATTCAGTCACGTCAAGAGCGGTTTATTTGTGTTCACATAGACTCACTGAACAGCGTCAATAAGGATTTACAGACCAAAGATGCATATCTGCGGAGATATATGGATATATTTACTGATGTTTACTTCATATTTCTTCCGACAGAATCGTCATTTCTATTCATTTTCCACGGATTTACGCGATCAGATGATAAACAGCCTCTCCCAGCGATCTCTGTGTGCGTGCAGTAGTCACAGCTCGTGCGGTGTGTGACTCAGACTCTGATTGGGTCTTTCAAACGTCAATCTTAGAGTTTCATATCTGGACACCGCCCCATCGTGTCACATGCTTCCTGCACACTTCCTGGTAGTTATATGGCCAAAACAACACTGAAACACCTCTGTACACACGAAATATCCGAATAATAAATAAAAAAAACATAACAAATTCTTGGTATGAGAATTTCTTGAGATCTGGGGCGTTTTTATAAAAAAAATCGAAAATGTACATCGGAAATGCTAACTTGTGCAGCGATGAAAAAGGCTACAAATAACATATTTTTACAACAGTAAACGACCAAATTCCACCCCTGATCGCTAAAGGAAGTTATTATAAACACTCGATCGGGGTTTAAAGTGAGTTTTGAGTAAAAGTGTACTAATAATTTCATAAATTGTCAGATGTAGCTTGATGCTAACGTTAGCACCAATGCTACTAATAGCAGGTGCTTTTCTTCTTCATAAGGCATTTTTGTCTCAATAATTCACGTAAGGTCGTAAGAAAATGTTTTGTTGTATTTTTATAGTAAGACTTTTGATAAATAAGGGCTAAATGCAAAGAGAGACTGAAGTGAGATCGCTGCTTTGTTGCTTTGTAAAGCCTGAAAAACCACAATCAAGGCTAATAAAGGTGGAATAAAAACAAAAGAATAATGATAAAAGAATAATGCGGATAATGTGTCATACTTGGCGGAGGTGTGAAAGAACCGTTTGGTGAGAACTACAATCATGATTCGGGCAGTTTTCAACAGTGAAACATACACAAAGAGCACAGGAGAGTTTACATGTGAGATCTTACAGAGATGACAAGTGCCATAAATCAATCTGATTAGCCTGCTCTAAAAACACACATGACATGGCCTTAGAAAATATTTCATAAAATTCACCGTTTTACAGATTCGATTATGAAATTTTTTATGAAGGTTTGGAAGACTTGTGGCCTTAGCTACACTGTGTTTTCAAACTCATTTCCTACATCAACATTTTTTTAAATACATTTAAAACATATGTTTTTAATATTTTTATTTTTGTTTTTATGTTTGAGCTTATATATCTCTATTATCATAACAGTCTGAGTGATTCTGATTCCTGAACAGTAAACTTTAAAGTGTCAGCTTTGTGAACAAAGGTTGATTATGTATCTATTCAGAAAGAATCATGAGCAGAAACCTTTTTATTTTGGGTATGTAATTTCGGTCTCCATGCCAAAAAAGGGGGGTTACTAGTAAGGGGTTAAACAATAAAAACATTAAATAATAATAATAATAATTCCTAGACATTTCATAACTTCTTTCTTATGATAATTTTTATGAAACCGGAGACAGAGCTGCACTTCATTCTATCTAACCTCATGCTGTAGTCTTTTTCCTTGACTGACACCTGTCAAATCGAGGAACTTTCCAGTCTGACGTGACAGTCCTTCATAGCAGAAGCAAACCCGGTTACCCAGCATCTTTTGAGGAAAGTCAGCAACATGATTAAGAAGTCCAGTGTGTCTCCACAGAGTCCTGACCAGATGAAAGAATAACCTGTGGTGTCAAAAGCAGAGGCGAAAAGAAAGTCTGAATAATGAGAAAATGTATTGTAACGTCAAGCGGCCTCTCTAGGGAGGGTGTTTTTGACGCAAGGTATTAAAATGTACAAATACCTGACAGAGATTTTTCCATTGGGGAAAGTTTTTCCTTTCAGAAGTGTTCCATTATCAAGAAGACAGGGTGGAAACATGTCTGCACGCAATATGACAAACCGCTTACCATTTTAAGACTTTATGCAACCGTGGGGGATAGTAACCTTTTAGTGATTACCAAGCAGTTGAGTCATGTACTTGTGAACAGCTTGGTTCACAGTGACCTCTCACAAATGATGAAAAATGCACATGAGGGAATCAGCTGTTTAGATTATACTGTAATAATAGCTATACAATAGACATATAATGTAACAGAACACAAAATTTTTGACAGGTGCATTGGGCTGTACGATTTTGATGATTTTTTCTATCAATTCAGATGAAATGGCTGGACTTCACATAAAAGACTGCACTTTTTTTGACATGTATACATGTATACAAATAATTATGTAAAGAGTTGCTCTTGAAACGTATTTAAGATCAAAGGGGTCATATGATAGATTTTTTTTTTTTTGATTTCTGAAGTGTTCTGAAGTGCAGTTTTATTTTTAGTAAAATAATTTATGATTTAGCGTCTTTGTTTCATCTTAAGGTGAATAAAGTAACTGATTTCTATTTGAATATTTTTATTTTTTTAAGTATCATGTGAATTGCTGCTCAGGAGACATTTCTAATTTTGAAAACACTTGGGCTGCTTACTTTTTATTTATTTATTGTTTGTTTGTGGAATTTGTTACGACCCCTGGCTCAAGGGGAAGCAACAAAAAAGGACACACACAACTTAAGCTGAGCTCAAAAATAAAACAACTATAATAATAAAATAACTTCAAAAATATATAAAGAATACTTCAGAGAACATCATTTTCGTCAGTATGTAATGCAAGGTGTCTGTATGAATGTATAAAGCAACCCAAAACAAAATGGGGGAAATCAAAAACAAGAACAAAAATAATCCAAAACTAAACAAACAAAGAAAGCTCCAATGACCTCCGACCCAAGTCTCATTCCCCAAATTAACTCATCCCGCTGTCTCTTTTTAAAAGGAGTGCCCCCGGCCACAATGACAGGTGCAATCAATGAATCGCCCATTAGGCTAAGTCATAGGTGGGGCAACCAATCACTACGCTTCCAAAATGAAAGTGTAGGGACAATCACACCCCTCCTCATATGACATGGTCTCCCTTAAAGTTCCCTCTAACAAAACAAAGAAAAAAAAAAAAAGTACATCTCCCAGACCATACAAGATCCGGTAGCTGCGCTATAATACACATCATACACGTGACAGCGCATCCACTACCTCATTCTCAAATCCTCGGATGTGTCAAATTTCCAAACAAATACATTGCAGGAACAAAGACCACCAGACAAGACTGGTTCGGACACTGCAAATAATTCAAAAAGGTTAAAGAATTATGATCTGTGTATACAGGCACAGGCAAACTAGAAACAAAGTAAACGGAAAAATGTTGCAATGCCCAAATAAGTGCTAAAGCTTCCATTTCGATCACAGAGTAATGGGACTGGTACGAGTTAAACTTTCTTGAGTAGAAACTAACTGGATGATCAACTCCATCTACGTCCGACTGTTAAATGGCAGCCCCTTCACCCACCTACTAGCATCAATCAGCAAAGTTAAAGGTTTCTCAAAACAAGGGGCCTGAAGCACAGGTGTTGAACACAATAAAGGCATTTTCAAAAGTGTGTTCGCAATTTGAAGACCAAATAAACTTTGTCTTGCCCTTGCCCAAATCGGTAAGCGGTGCCACCATTGTAGAAGAATTGTGACAGATAGATCGGTAATACCAGACCAACCCTAAAAATGCATAAGCTCCTTCTTCGTCTTCGGAGTGGGTATCCCCGTGCCTTTCAGTGGGTAAATCAGACGGTACTGTCAGGTTGTGCACAGATTTTCATAAGGTTTTACAGTTTACAGTTGAACTAAGCCAGATTGTTTTCCTTTGCGAGGATTGCATAGATCAGGTTGGTTTGGCAAAGTTTGTTAGCCTTTGACCCAAAGAGCACAGGAAATATTGATTACTTTGATGAATAGAAAACTACTTCTTACTGAATAAAAGTATTTTTTTCCAAAGTAAATTCCCTGTAAAATCCTGCATCACACTGTGACAGGTTTACAAACAATCTGTGCTGAAATGTGCCATTCAAAAATTTAAGATGAGGTTGAAATGATCCTGGATGCTGCCAAAAATAAAGCAAATCCTTCAATTTTAACGTTAAGATCCTTTGGAAGGAACTTCATAGTGCCAGGTGCTCCACACAGCCAGAAAAAGCTCAAGGTTTGGCTGATTTCCCAACACTCTTTACTCTTATCATTAGTTCTTAATATACCGATCCAGCTTTCTCTGTATTTCCTCACCGTGACTGGCTGGGCCAAGTTTCCATTAACATGGAAAGGTGTTGATCCATTCATCTGCCTGTTATCAGAAAGTTGCAGTTCAGAACGAGTTCACAAAAAGTTGTTTTTGAACCAGTTTCCCACATTCCTGACTGGGAATGTTTTGAATTCTGAAAATTACACCATGTTTTTATTCAAAAGGTCAAGAGAAATGACCCCTCTCAGTACTTTTTAAATTCCTTCAGCTTTCAATCTGCAATTGAACAAACATTTATCATCCAAGCAAACCGGCTCTGAAGCTTAAGTCTTTATTTTTAGTCTGATGTTTTTGTGAGCATACCTTGAAACCGCTCCAAGGATGAATAGCCATTCGGATCACTGAATAATAGACACATCCCGCCTGCGCTTGATTTAAGCACCCGTCTCACTGCGTGGAAACGAACCTGCAGGGTTCTGTCTAAAATAAGGGCTGTGTTACCTTAGATTCTTCACTTCTGTCTTGCGGTGACTGAGCAATATGAGAGATCATTGTGTTCAAAGAAGCTGTTAGGTTTGTTGTAATGAGAAAGAAACTGCTCTGTCTTGCACAATTTGGAGCACAGCGCTTTAACAGATAACGTTCCGTAGCAATTTGTTATACGTTTGTTGGAAATGAAACAAATCTTGTGCAAAGGTGTTGTTAAACAAACTGCAGTTCACACCATTCCATTTTACCTATTATTAATTATTGATCAGATAAAAAGAAGCATAAAGGGAACAGTGAGTCAATATTTAATCAAGAGCGCCTGCTTGGATCTCGATGGGTGCGCAGAAGGGCATCATTAAAACACACAGGCAGTCCACCATCTATGATGGGATTTCATCACACTGTTTCTTTGGTCAAACAACTCAGTGGGATTTTCAATGTTGTACATGCGCAGCATTACAAATGAGTGTCCCCAACAGCATGTCCTCATTCCTCATGCTGCCTTTTCATAATGAAGAAGGGTGAGAATGGAAAGAAAAAAAAATTCTGAAATGAGGTGACAAGGTCTTTCAGGATGAAAGCTGTTGACCTTGTATTGGATATGATTGGCTTCAGGTGGTGTAATTTGGTCCAAATGTAGCCTCTATCATTCTTGTAAAAAGCTAGAAAACAGAGAAATAAATATGACACAGGCAAAAAATGAGTTTGCTGTATTAAAAAGTGGTGGAAACGATGCATTTAGTTTTGATTGCACTAAATGGATACTGCATACCTGCCATTTCTGCCTATGAGCCTTACGATGACTTGTGAATGTTAGTGAATTGAACATAATCTAGATGATTCTATAATAATTAATAAGACTTAATGATATCAGTTACATGTACACTAATGTCGATACACAGCAATATACATGGAGAACATGTTTAGGTTGCCTTAAAAAAATTCTTACAGTGCAGAAATGAGGTTTCTGACTTTTTGATTGATTGATTGATTGATTGACTTTTAAACTGATCAACCAAGTGTTCTGGGTCAATAATATTTTTAATTATTTATTTTTTTAATTAGTATTTTCATTAGTTTTATTTAACAAGGATGCATTAAATTGATAAAGAATAATAATAACTTTCTGTTCATCAAAGTATCATTAAAAATGTGCCACAAGGTTTCCACAAAAATATTAAGCAGCTCAAATGTTTCAACAGTGAAAGCATATTAGACTGATTTCTGAAGGATCGTATGACACTGAAGACTGGAGTCATGATGCTGAAAAGTCACCTTTCATCACAGGAATATGTTTTAAAATATATATTTTTAATAATATATATGTGAATTTAATTTTAAATATTATATTATATTTATTTTTATTATTATTATTATTTTGCTTATTTAACCTTTGATTTTAAAGAAGGAATGTTAAAAGTTAAGAATCTTTTGCTAATTACTATCAACTTACCACCAAAATATATTTTCACTGTTCTAATAGATCAAATTTAAAGAAAAGACTATTATATTGTTATGGTATAATCTGTTTCGAGCTGTTGCTATCGTGTTGAAATCATTACACAAGTATTTAATAGCTTAAAACATTTTAAAATGATTGTTTTCATGAATTAAATTGCTTCGTGATAGAGAAAGTAGAACAATTTCCACTCAATGAGTTTGTTTTCTACTTAAATTATGCTGTTATTATATCCAACATATTGATTCTGGTAGTAAGTGTCATCGTAACAATTTCAGTGTTGGGCAAATTAATGTGCTCATCATGCCTTTATGGAGAACAGCAATTGGATCATCAGCCTCAGTCTTCAGATCATTACATAAGTAATCAGACGGTCAGGCAGACCAGTGAGTTCCCAAATCATATTCCTGCAGAAGACTGTGGATCCTGTCCAGGTGTTGAGACAGAACCCATGGTTGATTCTTAAATACAAATCAATATCTTCTCTGCTTCATTACTTCAGGGTATATTTATGTACATTTATATATATTTTATAAGTAAAAAGATGCATGTTTGTAATTTTTGGGTGAGCTATTTTTTTTATCCCGAATCTGAATGGACAATACACAGCGGCACCAAAAAACAAAATATATATATATATATATATATATATATATATATATATATATATATATATATATATATATATATATATATATATATATATATATATATATGTATATATATATATATATATATACAGTAATCTTTTTGGGTAATTACAACTTTTCAGAGCAAACTCCTGTAAACTTCATCAGACTGAAAAAGCACATCAACAATAGACAGACAAGATCAGAGACACAACAACAACAACAAAAAGAATGTGGTCAATAACCAGAGTCACCAGCGTGGGAGCACGAAGGACAGTACAATTCAGAGAAGATGTAAGGATGAAAGAGTGCCGCAGGTGACGGGCCAAAGGTTTGGAGAGATGAGGAATAGGAAAGTAATTCTGGGGGGTGCAGAGGCAAACAGGAAGTGCTGCAGGTGCAACAGTGGCCAACACATCTGGCACAGGGATGAAGAGGACAACAGGAAGTTGAAGTAGAGCGGCGGGAGAGTAGAGAGAGAGAGATCAGGGCAGATGAGGATAAAATGAGCAGGGCGGGGAAGGGCAGAGTCATCGATGTCATGATGCGAGGAAATATAATGCTGAACAAAAATTATTACATACATGTGATCTCACATTGCCACACCTGTGCAAGCATTGTGGCAAATGGCAGATGCTAGACAAGAAAAGATCATATTCTTTCGGACACCTGCGTTGGTGGAAATGAAAAATATAACACCTCGAAAATATCAAATGAAATGCCAAGAAAGGAAGAGGTTGTGCTTTGAACTGGAAATATATTTTTCTTGTCGAAATTTGTCTGCCTAGTTGTAGATGCCAAGTGTGAAATAGTAACAACTAATATTAAATTTTAATTAAAACCATACCAAGGTAATAAATTGAATACAATTCATTAAAAATCCAGTTGATTAAGTGACATTCATAAAAGTAATTAAATGTATTTGGTCATGGTTTATTAAGGAAGTTATTCAGGTTCTTTATTAAGCAGCAGAACACTGGCAAAATTACTAAACATTTTTTTTTTCTTGAGCAGCATCAAACCATCATATTATAATATATCTTATGGAAATATATTTACCTTATTGAAATCTATATTTTTGTAGATGACGTGGTGTGAAATGACAGGTAGCTTATTAGTTAAATTAGTGCATTTTTATTAGTGTTTTATTAGTATTTGACTTTATTTTTAAAACGGTAGTTTGTGATGAAATATGGCATGAATTAATATCTAATATTAAAACAAAATTAATTGAAAAAAAATTATGAATTACATGAATTAAAACATTTATAGTAAAAATGTATCTGACTACACTGTAAAACAAAGATGACTGAAATACATTTAAAAATATTTTCAGTCTTTCAACTTCAAATGTTCTCATTTAATTTAACGTATCACTTCCTGCTTCTTAATCATTATTTGTGGTTTACTAGATTTTTTTTATTTATTTTATTTTTATTTTTATTTTCAAGCATCAGATTTCAAATTGTAAGGGTATAAAATTAGACAGTTGATTACAATTTTAATTTGATAGAAATCAGTAGTTTCAATCAAAATCAGTAATTTATGATATTACAATAATTGAAACTTACTAAAAAAAGATAAAGTGTGTCCCTTTTTTTTTTTTTTTCAAGTCTTGGAAATGATGTGAAACAATGTCCAGTAAGCATAAACCTGTTCATTATATAGTCAGTTATTGTACGAAAAACTTGCATGTGTCCACTTGTTAACAAACAACACAAAAAAATCTTCAGCTCCACAAACTGAGCAGAAGTCAGCTGATGTGTATTACTGACTTCAGTCCTTTGCATTTGTCCAACAGAACAAACAAATTAACACACACTGCAGTTTTGAAGAAGACACATACTCATGATATATTGCTGTAATTTAATTTCCCATTTATTTCATTTGAATTGATTCAGTTGTTATGTAAAGCAGTTGTGTGGGTCTAAGAAAAGTTTGGCACATAACCGGTTCATTTAACCAATGAGAGAAGCACAAAAGTTTGTTTATAGTTTATTGTACCATAAATCATATACTAAAATCCGTGACATTGAAGACTGGAGTAATAGCTGCTGAAAATGTAACTATGCATCAAAGGAAGAAATTACATTCTTAATTATATTAAGGTTTAAATTGTAATAATATTCTACAATATTACTGTTCTTACTGTATTTACATCAAATATGCAGTATTGGTGAGCAAAATATACTTGCTACAGGAGACTTAAAGATAGCTGTCAATAAAGAAATGCTAAAAATCATTTTATTTGAAAAGGTTGATAAGTTAAAAAGTTTTAGCTTCAATCGTTTTTTTTTTTTTTTTTTTAAAGAAAAAATTTAATGTGGGTATGTTTCATTAAATGTAATTTTGACCAAAAGGTAGTTTGCACAGTTCTAAACCACTTCCTGGGTCGACATTTCAGTTGTTTACAGTTTTGATTTATATGCCGGTTGCTGTTTTCTAATTAAATTGCATCAGTGGTGAGGAAAGAGTTAAGGGGCAGGCCCTTTAAGGCTTTTCAGTAAATGGCCACTGTTACGATTGGCTAATGTCATTGCTTTTAAAACAGTAACAACACCCCCACTATTGTACGCCAGTAAGTGTTTTAAAAACATTACCCATATAAAACCGTAATTTACATCCAGTATGGAGCATTATGAAATATTTACTTACAGTTTGCACTGCAGCTGCTGTCAGATCTGATATAGTTGGCTGCGAACTCTTCATTACACTGTGCTTTGATCATATACCAATATGCAGTCAAATGCTTCGAATAAACAAATAATCCTTTGACATGGTCTGGCGTTTTATAAAAAAAAAACAAAAAAAACATCCATTTTTGATTTCGCATATCACCACCACTTTGAAAGAAGTGTCTGGAAATGTATATCCTGGCAGAAAATTACCAGTACCTTTTCCGTTTTCCCACTGAGTTTTGTTTTTCTTACAGTGAACTATTCCTGTCATGGTTTGGCAGAAAGCCTCCTCCAAGTTTTCTGACTGACATGTGCAGGCCGCAGTCAGACTCAAAAGTGCCAGGACTGTCACACAGACAGGTGTGATTCTCAGGGCACCTATTTCTCTGATATCTGTCAGCTAGCAGAGACATTTTATGCGTGTTAAAAATCATCACTTATAACAGCCTCAAAATAAGTGTTCTGTGTTTTAATGCCTCCATCACTAATACACTGAAGCGCTGCTGCTGTGAATATCACACAATCCACACAAGAACAGAACAATTTCAGGTGCTGCAGATTTTCTCTCAGAAATTGAGACTGACATGTCGGGTTAAACCACGAAGGCCCAGTTTGCACAGGTTGTATATTTTTGCAGTGGTCACATTAAACACGGCTCAGCATGAGTCTGTTAATATCACCTACAGGCCCTAGAGAAAATCAAGCATCTGTGCCATACTATATTTAAACATGCCACTGCCTAACTTTAACACCGACAGACAAGGAAGGGGAAAAAAAATGAACAAGTGAGAATGAAAGTAGGACATTCACAACCCTACAGCACTCCAATTACAAAAAGAAAGACGGTGCGAGAAGAGATTGTTCTGGTGTTCATGTAAGATGCTGTCTCAACAGAATGTGCTACTGATATCAGAGAGACAACAGTGACCTTTTTACATTCACAAGAGCCACGTTCAGGTGATGTAAAATTAAATGATCCTAAGGCTACTGATGTTGAATGTACATTTGTAAGAAGCTGTTCGTTCACACAAGATGAATTCCTGTGTTCAAAAGCAGCTTGAAGGAGAGAAACAAAAAAAAACAAACAAACAAACAAACAAACAAACAAAAAAAAAACAGGCATTTTGAGATGCATTGTTTTAACTGCAAACTAGTTTCAAGCTGTTTGTTTACATAGAACAACCGTTACGAAACACTGCTCAATATTATATGGAAATGTATTGATATATAAAGTCACTTTTTGCCTGATTTGCTTGTTTGAGACATCAATGTCTTTCGATGATTAGGGTTAGGGTTAGGGTTAGGTTTCTAACAAATGGAAGAATTATCTGTATTTCATGTAATTAATGAATGAAAGTCGCCTAACTGATTTTAAACTTAAACTCTTTCCTACGACATATCAATAATCAAATAATTGAAAGAACCAGTTTATAGTTTTTGGTTCTTGTACATCAGTGTCATTCATCTATAATTTCCTCTGATTACTTTCATGGTTAAGGTTAGGTTTAGGTGTAGGGATATGGTCAAGACAAATTTTTCAGATTACAATGTTGTTCCACAGTCACCAAAATATGTTGATCTAGGAACATGTCTAACTCTGCAAAATCAGGACATGCTTGAATTTCACCCGAAATAAGTACGTTTTAAATATCCTATTAATAATAAATAAATCATTACAAATAAAATAACACTAAATAAATATTTAGGAAAATAAATATTTAAAATAAATATTCAAAAGTACATAAATACTAAATACTAAAACAAACTAAAATTTTAATAAAATCTGGGAATGTGAAAATAAATGCTAATTAAAAATACAATACAATATAATTATATAATAAAAAAGCTGATTAGATTTTTTTATATGTCTGTATATTTTTATATACATTAAAGAGATAGTTCACCCAAAAAGGAAAATTATGTCATTAATAACTCTCAATAATAACTCAAATAATAACCCTCATGTCGTTCCAAACCGTTTGTCTTCAGAACACAGATAAGATATTTTAGATTTAGTCTGAAAGCTCTCAGTCCCTCCTTTGAAACTGTGTGTATGGTATCCAGAAAGGTAAGAAAAACATCATCAAAGTAGTCCATGTGTCATCAGAGGGTCATTTAGAATATTTTGAAGCATCGAAAATACATTTTGGTCCAAAAATAGCAAAAACTAGCATTGTCTTCTCTTCCGTGTCTGTTGTGAGAGAGTTCAAAACAAAGCAGTTTGTGATATCCGGTTCGCGAGCGAATCACTCGATGTAACCGGATCTTTTTGAACCAGTTCACCAAATCGAACTGAATCATTTTAAATGGTCCACATCTCCAATACGCATTAATCCACAAATGACTTAAGCTGTTAACTTGTTTTAATGTGGCTGACACTCCCTCTGAGTTAAAACAAAGGAATATCCCGGAGTAATTCATTTACTCAAACAGTACACTGACTGAACTGCTGAGAAGAGAGAACTGAAGATGAACACCGAGCCGAGCCAGATAACGAACAAAAGATTGACTCGAGTCATTAATGACAAAATTTTCCTTTTTGGGTGAACTATCCCTTTAAGCGTTAGTTATTAGCTTGACTTAAACTAAATGAGAATTATCTTGGCAACTATTTAACACTATTTAAGTGTTTCATGTTTATTTTTGTTCAGTTACATTTTATTTAAAATTATGTAATGATAAAGTTTTGTATGGTTTTAGTTTCAGTTAATGATAATCATCATGTTTGGAGCTTGACAGCTCATGATCACTTATTGCTAACATGTAATGTTAATTTAACAGCATAAAAAAAACTGCCTCTTTATTGCATTTTACGGATAGAAGAAAGAAAACAGGTTTGGAAAAACATGAGTGTTATTCAACAATAACAATGTTAAACTAACCCTTTAGAGGTCACATTTTAAGAATAATATACCATGCAAATGCTGTAATAATGATCCATTAAAGAGCAGCTTACTCTCCTCACACAGTTATTAAGGATCATAGACTTTACTTAAGTGGGCCTGAAGTGCCCACATTTAGCTTCATTACTCTTGGGCCGCTGGGTTGACTGCTTTGGATGCTCTGTTATGTTATGCTATATAACCTGCATGTCATTCTGACTCACTGTGAACGGTATCCTTCGCAGTTGCCATGACTTTGACTATGATTGATTTCTCAGTGTCATTTCTGACAGCTTCGCTCCAGCACATTGAAATGACAGAAGTGCTCGGACCTTCACCCTCTTTATGAGACGGACTATTCTTCAGAGTTAAAGATGCTCTTCTGCTTGCTTATGCACTGAGGTTTAAACTACCTTCGGATTTGTGCATTTGAGCTAAATCAATGCCTGAAAGCCTTGAGCAAGCTACGACAAAGCCGACAAACGCACTTTCACAGTTCTTTTACACAGTTCTAGAAGAGAGTCTCTTTAAAGAAATGCTTACTAAAAATAGTAAGCAAAGTTTAATATAATATAATATAATATAATATAATATAATATAATATAATATAATATAATATAATATAATATAATATAATATTGTATTATAGTTATTATATCCAAGTTGTCTGTCTGGAAAGCAGCATTAGAAGAAGGTGACATTTCAGCACTTGACAAACGGATAGTGACTCCTACTGTAAGTACCACTTAAAACACAGCTACTGTACAATTGCTTTAAGTGCCATTTTGGGAAAGGCAAGTGAAACAACAACGAATGATCGTAAAATGACTAATAGAACACGTTCTTAAGCACTAAGATCAATCGTTATCGGGAAAACTGGCCCAGGTTTATGACAAAAGGTTGACGTATTTTCTTTCTTTCTTGAATTCTCTATTTGGCTACATTTACATCACAAAAATGTAGTAAAAAAAATATACAATAATAATTTTACATATACACGACAATGTTTTAAATGGCAAACTCTTGAGCAGCAACAACAGTTGTAGATACCTATAAGTACATACCTAAACAGGCATGATGCATAGACTGTATAAAAACATGTACGTAGTGTCCGTAACGTCACCCGCAGATTTCTGAAGAGGTTATTTGAAGCACAAAGTTGCCGGAGCCAGCCGCAGTTACCTTGTGTAACCTGTAAACATTTTTAAAAAGGGGGTGTCTATGGGATTGACCCCATTTTGCAGCCAGCCTCAAGTGGCCAATCGCTGAATTGCAGTTTTAGTCACTTCCTCTGTGGTTTCACGAGAAAGAGCGGGAAGTTGCCGCTCGGCATGACATCACCATTTTCAAAGATTTCTGCTTTGAGTGTTTACACAAAAACAATAACTGTGCCATTTTCAAAAACGTGCACTTTGCAAGCATTTTTAAAAATATGTGTTTTCAGCACCCAAAACTGTTGTTGTGTAAACGAACAGTCAAAGCGTATAAAAAGTTTGCAGTTTTTTTGGTTGAAATCGTTGCTTAAACGACCCCTTTGAGTAGAAAAATATTTCTTTATTAAAATGTATCTCTATAAAGGTAGCTACCCCAAAATGAGAAAATGTTGATGCTAAATTTGCCTATTGTGCCATACAGGTTAGGAATGACATGAGGTTCGGGCTCTTTAACTAGGCTAAAACTGGGACAGACAGAAAATTAAATTTCACAGATGATAAACACAAAGCTAAATTACAACAGGAGATTGCAACAGCATGTGCGGATGATGAGTCACTGAGAAAGTGGCATGCTGAAACATGTTAATTGCTAGCACAGCTCCACTCCTGAGCAGTAGGGGGCAGTGCAGGAGAGGCTGTCCCACATTTCTCCCTTCCAGCACATTGATTCAGTCCAGACTCTGGAGATTGGAGCTCAGACAAGGCTGAGAGTGGCTCAGTGCCTGCATTGTTTCTACTTTCATCCCAGTCCTTCCTTTCTTCCATCGCTCTACATATTTCTACCTCAACTAAACAAGGTACAGGGGAAGTTTTCGGGGAAGCTCTGGAGAGGAAGAGCTCAGTTTAATTGCTCAGAGCGGTTCACATCCATAAATATATACCTAAAATTGGTAGACAAGTCCCAGATGCCTGTTTTTTTTTTCTTTTCTTTTTTTTCGTATTACCCCTTTACAATCCCCCTGCTCACCAGTATTCTGTGATTTGCCTTTATATATGATATGAATAAATCTCATGATGAGATCTTGTGAACCTGCCCAGATTGGCATCCCACATTGAGGCTGTTTTAGCCACTATTGGCAGCTTTCTGTTTCAATAGAAAGTGTTTAAACAAGATGATGCTTTCTCATTTTCTCAGTTGTGTTGAGTTGACGGTGAGTCAGATTCCATCGGCCCTGACCTCACTGATGCTCTAACATCTTCCAACATCTACTGGAAAGCCTCACAGGAAGATTGGAGATGTTACAGCTTCTAATACAGGGATTAATACCAATTTGAAATATGTGGTATCCACTTGTAATATATACAATAACAGTTTTTTTTAATAAATGTTTTAAAATGATAAAAAAATTAAAACATTGGTTAGAAATTTAGAAAAGTAATTAAAAAAAGTAATAAGTTACAATACTTTAATAAAGTAATTGAAATAGCTACACTACTTATTACATTTTAAATAGGGCAACTTGTAATCTGACACTTACTGGGCCCTATTTTAACGATCTGAAACGCAAGTGTCAAAGCGCGAAGCGCAAGTAACTTTGTGGGCGGGTCTTGGCGCTGTTGCTATTTTCCCGGTGGGATAAATGGCTCTTGCGCCCGGCGCAAATCTAAAATGGGTTGGTCTGAAGTAGCTTCATTATTCATAGGTGTGGTTTGGGCGTAACGTGAAATAAACCAATCAGAGCGTCATCCAACATTCCCTTTAAAATCAGGTGTGCAAGTTCCATTATGGATTGCTATTATTATGGCGTATTTACCAGGCGCACGCCAGGAGCAGTTCACAGCCGAGGAGACTGATGTTCTTGTAAGAGCAGTGAAAGACAGAGAAGTTGTGTTGTATGGGGATGGGAGAATAATTAGCCTGAATAATTTGTAAGGTTGATTTATGCCTATTTTTTTCACATCTTTGTGGCACACCACAATGATTTCCGTCATCTCATGTGTTAATATTTTTTTAGTGTAACAATTTATGATTTGCAAAAATAACTGTTGCATCTGTGTAGATTACATGAGCAAAGTGTATGCGCGTTGTGCACACTATACATTATGGTCAAGCATGCGCCCTTAAAATAGCATAATGAACAACGCGCAACGCACCACTGACTTTAGACTAGGTTTTTTCTGGTCAGTGGCACAATTGTTTAATGGAACAGCAAAATAGCACCAGGGATTGTTTGCGCCGGAACACGCCTCCTTTTTTGCGCTGAACCGCCCAGGGAGCGCAAGTTCATTCACTAGTTTAGCGACGTGCTTCTGTGGAGGGAAAAGCGCGCTTTGCGCGGGTGCAAAATAGGAATGACACATGCGTCGGTGTACAAAGTCAATTGCGCTGGGTGCAAGATAGGGCCCACTGTATTAAATACAGTAACCTATTGTATGAAGTAACCTTCCCAACACTGCAAATTCTAATATTAGCAAATTAAATCAAAGCTCAATCAAACAAAACAGACTAATCTATCCTTTGATAACCAAGGACAGTTAAAGGGGGGGTGAAATGCTCGTTTTCACTCAATATCCTGTTAATCTTGAGTACCTATAGAGTAGTACTGCATTCTTAATAACTCCAAAAAGTCTTTAGTTTTATTATATTCATAAGAGAAAGATAGTCTGTACCGATTTTTCCCGGAAAAACACGACCGGCTGGAGGCGTGACGTGTGGGCGGAGTTAAAGAATCACGAGCGCCAGTGGGCTTTTGCGTTGAGAGCATTTGGAAGCTGTAACATTTTTTTTAAGGTGTACATGTGGAAAGTGCAGTTTGATGACAACATCGCATGTTGTTTACTTGATGTGCTTACGCGCCAATATCTAAGTTAACAACACAGAGATATATGAAGCAGTTTTACTGGTTCCAACACACGATCGTGACCCTTTTTCGTTGGGACTGCATTATCCTTAAGAAATAAACGATGTGCAAATCCGGCGTCAAACTGGGCCTTGTTTGTAAAACAAGCATCTTCGAAATGCAGGGAACAAACAAAAACACTTGCACAACTCCGTTGATGCTCTGTAAAAATAAACTCCATCCACTGTTCCCTTAATGCTGTTTCTCTTTTGGTAATCTATGCAGGGTTGTCTTGCCCTGGCAACCAAAAACACACTCCTTTTGTGACATTTCGCGACGCTCTCGCTCTGATCAGTAAATGCATCTGCTCTCAGTGCTCTGCCCCACGGGAGCGCGCGCTCTTCCGGCAGATGTGCCCTAGGACCCATATAAGGAAATTCCACTCCATCTAACGTCACACAGAGCCATACTCGAAAAAAACTTTCCGAAACTTGTGACAAAGGATTATTTTTGGAACAGAAATACTCCTTCAAACGTACAAACTTAATTTTTGAAACTTTGTCCATGTTTAGAATGGGAATCCAACTCTTTAACAGTGTAAAAAGCTCAGTATGCATGAAATAGCATTTCACCCCCCCCCCCCCCTTTAAAAATTATAGCTGGAGAAATAAGATTAGAAATCACACTATGTCAACAAATGTCTATTAAAGTGTAAAAATTAGAAGTTGACTAATCCCAAACACCAACATGAATTTTATTCATGACTTCACCATGGGGGACCCTCTTGAGGTTAGCAGGTGCCTAGGTTTCAGCGGGTATTAACCGCAGCGCTTCAGCTGCATCCAAGTTTAATTAATGTTGGGAAGCAGAGCGAAGAACCGGTGACGGTGAGCGGTGGGAGGGCGTTAGGGTAGATAGCAGCCACTGTGTGGACATGCCAAGTGCCCTCAGGTTAGTGCCACCTCCTTGCCAGGGCTGAATGTGGGCAAGGTTCCACCACGAAACAGCAGCTATGTTCGCTAGCCAGGAGTCTAAACACACAAAGCAGGACAAGAAACAGCTTTATAATCAGACAGAACAGAAACATAATCTTGGGCTCAAGCTAAATCAGTTTGCCGTGAGGATGTAACGGGTTTAATTTGACTCCAGCATTGGATGCAACACACTTCTATGTTGTTTTTTGATGTTGGGCTTCATAATGTTAGCCAAACGATTAACAATCTGGACTGTTAAAGCAAACACTGCAGGTATGGTCTCAATAGCAATTACTCTGCACCTGCAAAGCTATTTATGATGAAAAAAAACAAACAAAACGAAACATGAAGGAATAGCACTTAATTGATAAAACTTAGAGAAATTGCTTAAATTCTGTTCACTTGTTTTGATTGAGTTTTGAGTGTAAATAACGGTTTACATTTTGATTTGGTTAAACTTTGATTCGGTTTGATTTTGGTTAAAATAGTACTGTCAGGATTTAAAGATGCACAGTAAAGAATTAGCGCTGAAAAGGCATGGACACTGTTATTTTTGCACCTGGCCTTGAGTTAGCCTTTCAGACACACAATTTATTCACAATGTGATTTACTAAGGTTTGAGCTAGTCAAAATTATTAATCGTTAATTAAATTAATTGTCAAATTACTGATATTTGTGCCATTATTTAACACTCAAAAGCAGGTGGTAATTTGCGCTGGTCATTATTGAAATTACCCGGCTGAACCTGTGTTACCTGTGCTATATAGGCTTATTTGCCCTTTTTAGTAAATCTGGTCCCTAGTGTGCTGCGTGGATTATTGCTTATTTTGCAGATGTATTTTCTACTATTTAGCCTTTTTTGCCCTCCTTGTAGGCCAGATTTAAACCTCACTATTGCCAAAAGCATGTTATTTTACCAGATTATGGACTTTATACTGACATCTTTTGGTTTGGATGCATTATGTTTGCTCATCTGTGAAGTTCTTTTTTGTCTTTGTTGTCATTCATTATGATAAAAAAATAACCTTTCTCATCATATTAGTTGCAATAATGAATATCACGTGGGCACTGTAGTAGTAGATACTTTTAATTTTCTAAACCATAGATTCTAATGCTAACATCTTTTTCGGCTGAAGTGCTATATTGATTTCTTAAAGTATTAACCATTTTATTTTTTCTATTTTATTTTTGAGCTTCACAGTTTTGAGTTTCATTGACTTTTATAGTTAAAAAAACAACAACAATAACTTGACATTCTTTGAAATATTTTCGTTTGTGCTCTGTAGAAGAAAGTAAGTCATGCAAGTTTGAAATGCCCTGAGGGTGAGTTAATGATGACCTAGTATCATTAATAATACTTTAATAATGACTTTGACAATAACAAGAGATGCTTTTGACTGAATAAACTGAAGGAATACAGGGAAAAACATATAGTAAAACTTAAGTTCATGAAGGCCTACAAGAATTGTTGCCAAGAATGCTGGTAAAAGTAGACACAGTAAAGTCTATGCACAGTAAAATTGGTTGCTTACTGTTAACAATTTGATGTAATGAAGCCATCACATAATCAGATCAACCACATGATTTTACTGTCCTGCTGTAAATGTACACAAATAAAACTATATTACCCAAACAATGTTGTTGTAAAATAATGCCAATATTTTCAGGTTTAACCATTGTAATGAGTTGTGCCAGCAGCTGTATCAATGGTTTGAGCACCTCTGTTTTGAGTATTGTTAGAATATGTCATTTTAGCTTGTGTTAATCTTACATGTACATGTGGTGCATGGGGATAAAGTTACCTACTTGGTCGCAAATAATTTCCAATGAGGATGGCAGTGGAATGGCAAAAGAGAAGGAGGAGGAGAAGTGTTGGAGAGCTGTGAGTTAGAGAATGCTGCTGCTGCTGTAGGCAATAACAAGGGTCGTGTTCCTGTAGCCCAACTGGTAGAGCATGGCGCTAAACAATGGCAAGGTCATGGGTTCAGAATAGCATATGTCTTGAATATATTAAGCTGCGTTGAATAAAATCAAATACTAGCTGCATGAATATGTTACTTATGTGTTTCCACATTAGGAAATACATGGTGCTAGAAGTTCCTTTTTTCATGTGTACTGTTAAAATGTTCGTAGTGAGTAATTTTTTTTTGTTTAGTTGTCCTTTGATGCAAAGCTGATTTTTCAGCATAATGTCTCTCATTCTAATATGCTGATTTGCTACTTAAGAAACATGCATTATTATGATTAATATTGATTAAAGTTGCGCAATCTTTTTTCTGCAAACCATGATACAGGATTCTTTGAATAGAAACTTCTATAGGACAGCATTTATATGATAAATAAATATTTTGTAACATTTTAAATATCTATATTGTCACTTTTGATCAATTTCATGCATCCTTGCTGAATGGAAGTATACATTTTTTTTTAAAAAAAGCACCAAAAACCTATGATATTCTGTATTGAATTCAACAATTCTGTTTCATACTACACTCATATTAATGATATGTATGTAGTGTAAAAAAAAATAATAAATAAATAATAATAATAAAAGATGAATTGGCAAAATAGTTAAACATATATATATATATATATATATATATATATATATATATATATATATATATATATATATGTGTGTGTGTGTGTGTGTGTGTGTGTGTATATGTATATATATATATATATATATATATATATATATATATATATATATATGAAAAATACAATAGCAATAGCAATAATATCATAGAACAAGCAATTTCAATCATTTATTTTCAATCACGTTAAATTCTTGGTTTTGCTAAACTTACTGTAATGATAAAATGAGCGCTGTAAAGATAACGTGTCCTCATCTGGTGTAAAGGAACTGGGCCAAGTGATCAGAAGCCAAATGCCTGGAGTATTCTTCCTCCTGTACGGGTTTACACCCTTCCTAATTTAGCATCACTGATCCACATCTCATCCCTCTATAGCTGCAAAGAGAGTTTTACTTCAGCTGCAGATAGCTAGAGATAGAAAGACAGAAATGTATGCATGCTTGCACTGATTCACTCATTCATGTACAGATGCATTCATGTGTGCATTCACTCCTTTTTTTTATTTATAAAAGACAAGGCGAATATGAAGTCTGCAATTATGAAAGAGAGATTGTGTTTGGATCGTAAACTGGCATACCACATCTGTATACTGCATACAACTATTAAAAATATTATGTGAAATCATTTAAACAGAACGTTTTAAACAGTAGTACTGTTTAAACATGGCTATAGTGCATATGAATAACAATAAATAAATAAGTCTTTAATAATGAAATATTTATCACATATTCAAAATACATAATTACTTTTAATTGGCTGTCTATGGAAACATAATTCTTATCTCAAATGGTGTAGTTACAGCATCTACCAAAAGTGGTTGGTATTACTTCCAGTTCACACAAACTCCCTACATTGTGGAATAGCTGTTGTTCGCAGCATACCAACTTGTGTCGTAAATATAGTGAGTCATCCAGGTATTCAATGCTTACAGAAAATTGCTACTATATATTTTATAAATAGTAAAGACCATGGCATTCTGAACATAGCTGTATAGTTTCTGGCTTGATAATAATAATAATTGGATGCTTCTATAGTTTCACAAAACATTGGTATGTCCCAGAATGACCAATTACACAATAACCAAGCCAAAGCTCATTCTAATTTATTCACCAGATGCTCACATTATAACTGTAGTCTAACAATCTGATTTAAGCTTGTTAGCAAACTAATTAATCCATTACAATGAACCAGAGCCGACAGACGAGTAGTTTATTCATTACAAGTTGTGCAACACTGTCAAACTGCATTGTGAACCTGCTGCTATCACTGACGATACACAAACACACTACTTATTGATAGACTACTGCATAAAACAGTGCTGCCAGGGATTTAAGTACAAGCTCATACAGAGTAAAAACCAATATCCTGTGTGTGTACTGAGCTCACAGAGACTCACCTTTGACCTGAAAAGCATAGTCGCCTGATGCTTTTAGCATATGCACTTAACAAATCCTGGGATACCACTCAGTTTAAAAGGTTCTTGTTGTTTTCAAAGCCTTCCCTTAGTGCATATCTGACAGGTCAGATGTTATCTTCCCATTTTCTCCGATAATACTTTTTCCT
Source organism: Carassius gibelio (assembly GCF_023724105.1). Classification (NCBI taxonomy): domain Eukaryota; kingdom Metazoa; phylum Chordata; class Actinopteri; order Cypriniformes; family Cyprinidae; genus Carassius; species Carassius gibelio. Next base: position 11,751,076 of record NC_068400.1, on the reverse strand, counting down.
CAAACAAAAACTTTTCCTATATATTATTTGCATTATATTGACAGACATCAAAGCTTTGGAGATTCTATTTCATATAAATGCTGTTTGAACTTTTGCTTTTCTTTTGAGCTTTATATTCATCAACGAATCCCAAAGGAGAAGAAAAAAGAGATCAGTTTTCACAAAAATATTAAACAGTTTTCAACATTGACAATACTAATAAATGTTTCCTGAGCAGCATATCAGAATATTTCCAAAGGATCATGTGACGCTGCAGACTGGAGTAATGATGATGAAAAAAAAAAACAGCTTTGCATCACATGAACATATAAATACATATACTATAAAATATATTCAAAAATAAATCAGTTATTTGAAAACAGTGGTGGTCAGTAACAGAGTAGAGTAAATTTTAAGTATCTGTACTTTACTGGAGTAGTTTTATTTTTAGTAACTTTTACTTCACTACATTGCAAATCATAATTTTAGGAGCGGTTTCTGATTCATGAACAAACTGAGTCTTATGAACTGTTCTAGAGTCGACAACTCACTGATTCAAATGAACCGTGTAGTGTGAGTCTCCAGTGAACTGAATTCACAAGTAAGAACCGGGAGTTGTAAACGCGTGTGCATGTTTGATGCTGTTAAAAGTAAGTTATTAATGTCAAAATTTATGATTAATTATTGTAACTGAAAATCATATTTAGGTCAAAACTGTCATTTGTTGCATAAAATGCAGGTCAAAACTGTCATTTTGATGCAGACAATGCAGACACATAAGTCAGTGTCTCTATGTTTTAGGGAAAAAACAACAATAACAACAACAACAACAACAACAAAACTTCAATTAACTCATGCACTCATTCTGGGCCATAGTGCAAATTAAATAAATAACTATATATATATATATATATATATATATATATATATATATATATATATATATATATACAGTACAGACCAAAAGTTTGGACACACATTCTCATTCAAAGAGTTTTCTTTATTTTCATGACTATGAAAATTGTAGATTCACACTGAAGGCATCAAAACTATTAATTAACATATGTGGAATTATATATGGAATTATATACATAACAAAAACGTGTGAAACATATGAAAATATGTCATATTCTAGGTTCTTCCAAGTAGCCACCTTTTGCTTTGATTACTGCTTTGCACACTATTGGCATTCTCTTGATGAGCTTCAAGAGGTAGTCACCTGAAATGGTCTTCCAACAGTCTTGAAGGAGTTCCCCGAGAGATGCATAGCACTTCTTGGCCCTTTTGCCTTCTGTCTGCGGTCCAGCTCACCCCTAAACCATCTCGATTGGGTTCAGGTCCGGTGACTGTGGAGGCCAGGTCATCTGGCACAGCACCCCATCACTCTCCTTCTTGGTCAAATAGCCCTTGATGCCTTTAGTGTGACTCTAGAATTTTCATAGTCAGGAAAATAAAGAAAACTCTTTGAATGAGTGTCCAAACTTTTGGTCTTAATGTGCCACTGCTGCCCATTTTTAAATGAAATATATTCACAATACACAACTATTAATTTTAACTTCAGGCCTGGTCCTCTCTCATCCTTCACGGTCTTCGCTCCAGTTTTATATCCTTCCATCTCCTACGTGGGACTCGAGACCGGCGGTGGGTCGCAGGTGTAGCTCATCTCCAATCACTACACCTGGCCTCACTCCTTGTTCCCACGTCTCTCGGCCCCGCCCCACTTGTCACACAAATAAACAACATGAAAAATAAACATTATTAGATCATTGTAAATTTTGATCTCTAGTAGGCCATTCCAGACACTTTTTCATTCCACATTCCATTGTATTTTTTTGTCCCTGTAATACATTCTGAAATATATTAATACATTTTCCATTTCAAAAATAGAATTAATTGATATTTACTGTTTACACATGTATTTAAAACATTTTTCTTGCCATAGGGGGTACATTTGCCTACTGATGTATGCAACACTTTCCATATACTGTTTTTCACCTCTCCACATTATTCCCCAACATGCATTTTTACTACAACAATGCTTTTCATTTACATTAGATTTGTTACATTACATAATGCAATTTACATATATTTTTTGTGTTTCTAGTCAAATTAATGTATTTTCTGAGCTGATAATACAGTATAATGTGAAACCTATGTATATGGTTTAAAAAGAACATGGTGCCATAGTTCATTAACAGTATAGCAATAGCCATCTTTTTGCAGTAACTCACCTGTAATAGTTTAATGAATGGGTAGATGACATGAAGCGGTCAGAGGCTGCATTGAAAAAACGACCGCAAATATCCTATGTAAATCTCCTGATTTGTAAATACCGCCAAATGATTAACACACATTATAATACCACATTATATTATTCATTTACAGTAACAGTATTTTAAGGTGCTGCAAGCCAGGATCATTGGAATCAAATGCATAAACTTCCGGACACTGCATGCACAGTAGGGAAGTATGCTATTTCAGAAGTTTTTAGCACTAATGGATCATTCATAATAAAATGGGAATATTCCTTTTCTCTGCCATTGGTTCAAAAATGTATAATCCTGCCCCAGAATCCATCCCATGTTTCCAGAATCATATTCACTTTACTTACAGTTGTCTCTCCATGTTCAGCAAGTGTGAGAAAAATACAACACCTCAGCTTTAAGATGAAATCTCTTTTTTGCTAAGAGCATAAATCTGAAAATATTTTCAAAGGCAAGGGTAATGTCCTTCACTTTCAGAGCTACTGCCATCCGCCGCCACATGCTGTGCAGCCCTCAGCGGACTGCGAGAAATGTTTTGAACAATATGGTGTCAAAAAGAATTCTGTTTCCCTCTACTATCGGAACGAACATGAAATATGTGGGAAAAATAAATAACGTCTGCACAATGCCAACCCAGGGCAGCATGAGAAAGTGATTGTGCTTCAAAGCCACAGGAATATACAGTATTTACAACAGTGATATTGCAACACCTCCATTACAGGCCTTGTTACATGAATCATTACTGCCCGTGACTTTTGATATTCGATAACATCCATCATGGAAGATTCAGAGAATAAAAATGCATTGCATGAACATTCATAGTCAGGGGGCCGTTGCTTTACCCCTGAATTTGCTTCCCGCTCCTTTAATCAAACCTGACTTTTTTACACCGCCAAAGGGATCCAGGGGAATCAAAATGTCATTATTCTGCAGGGATATGCTCGATGAACCTCGCTGACCTAAGTTGGAGGCTACGCGGTGCTGTGAAAGTAGACGCTATACAAACAAGCTTTTAAAATAGAAAAGTTACCAGACAGCAGACGACTTTGAGTTTGTAAATGCAATCAATAGGTATTTTCAGTCATTTCTGTCTTCGAGACTAAACGTCTGAATTTAAGTCATTGTCTCATCACGTTATTTATCAGAATATCTGTCTGAATTAATTCGCTACCCTGTGTCATTATTATAAAAACACCAGACATTTCTTATAATCACTCAAATGTGAACTCAATACAAAAGGCTGTACCAGAAATAGGGCTTATAACTCGATTAAGGAGTTTCGAAACTGAAGAATCCGAGGTCAGATCTCTACCTTCAGACGTCTGCCAAGATTCTGCTTCTGGGTTGTTAAGGCTACTTGTCTCCACTAAGGGCTTGTAAGCACATGCTGTCTGCTGCAGAAATGCTTGTCTGGAAAAGTGAATGAATGACACTATCCTCTGCTTTGTATTTCAAAGTCTGTCTGTGCTGTTTAGAAACATCTGATGACAAACATGAGGTCTGCTGAAATGCATGTCTGGAATGGAAAAGATGTTTAGAGGAAGGGAACATGTCAGGTTTTATGATATCATTCTTAATGATAAAGTTTGAGGGTGCCAAATCTGTGCTGGCGAGTCTTTTTTTCAGGGTAATTAAATGTCATAAACATTTTGCACGCTTTATTGCACCCTCCAAGGCCCAGCAGATCTAAACAGAACTGTGATGTGACAAAGTTCTTCTGAGGTCTGTGACAGTGAACAATTAGTACATTATTAGATTTTTTACTTTCAAAGGGGTCATGAAATGAAGGATCAAAGTGTTCTTGTTACACATAGCCTACAGTATAAGATGTTGCTCTACAATACAACATTCTAAGTGTCAGAACTCAAAACTTATTCCCAGTTTAAATGATGATTTTTCCATTTCTCCCCTTCTGGAATACCCAGATTTGAAATCGATGTCCCAATTTCCACTTGATACACCCCTTAACATGTCGTTATTTATGTAATAAACGAGACAAATCAACATGAATGCATGTTAGCATGTTAGTGCATTTAAGTACAAGTATGGATTTAAACTAGCTAATGCGTTAGTTTTGCTGCTGGGGGCTAACTAGTAGCTACGGTAACACTCAGCATAGTAAGCTAACACAATACCTTGTCTGGGAAGTAAAAATCATTGGAGTTAAATTTTCATGCCCTGTTGGAATCTATTATAGCATTTTTTTGTCCATATTGGCACTTTTTATTGACAGGGCAGTGGGGAAAGTGCAGGAAATACAAAGGGGAAACAGAATCAGGAAAATGACAAGCCATACTTTCGTGAACTTGCGTCACCCACATAAGCTGCACAGCTCATGCTGGACCTCTACTGCTAACTAAGAGCATTCTTACTTTATTCCATCTATACCATTATCTATACCCTTACGAAAAAGAAATACAATTTAGTACACCATTGATAAGAGTTTAAATGTTTATTTTCAAGAATATATTTAAATATGCAAATATACTGAATATACTGTTTTTAGACACTTAATTATTAAGTTATTTTCAATTACATAAAAATGAATCATACTTCTACTGAAGAAACAAAGTCACCTTCATCTTGGATGCCCTGGGGGTAAGCAGATAAACTCTAATCAAATGTTCATATATGGGTGAACTATCCCTTTAAGTGTGTTAGTCAATTCATCAAAATAAGCGTTATTATTTAAGGCACAACACAAGATTATCAAATTATTATTAAAAATGATTTAAAATGTACTTTAAAGTATGAATATATGTATATATATATCTATATCTATATGTCTATATCTATCTATAATTTTCTTTTTACATTATTACAAATTGATTCTTTTGAGTGTGTTAAGAAACAGACATCAAAGTCTCTCTTTCACACACACAATAAAATACATTTTTGTCTATATATATCCTTATGTTGTTCCAAACCTGTATGAATTTCTTTCTTGCTGGTAGCCATTGACTTCCATAATATGGAAAAATACAATGGCATCTGGCATCTATTTGGTTACCAACAATCTTAAAAATATATTTTATGTTCAGCAGAAACAACATGAGGGTGAATAAATGATGACAAAAAGATCCCTTGTTTTTTACTTCATTAATATTTTATTAACTGCAAATATAGTTTTAAAAAATACACTTATTTGAAGTATGCTACAAGTGTACATTTAAACACTTTGCTAGAGTTTGCTAGTGTAATACCCTTTAAAAATGACAAATCAAACAGATACACATTGACTTAAAGTAATGCATGATACCTCCATACTCAGAGCTCTATAGAAATTGTCCGGTAAAAGGTTCTCAAATAAGTACAATCCTCATTTGATTACCAACAGCAAGTAGCATTACTTTATACTTATTCCTTTAGCGGATACTTTTATCCAGCACAACTTACAAATGAGGAACATAACAAGCAACAATATTTATATTACACACCATCTACTATAAACTACATTCCACAATTGTTTTTTGCCTTGTTACTTGATTACTAGCCTATTGGCTACTTTAAAAAAATGTCAAGCTCTTCAATATATATCCCCACTTAACTAAACTTCAATCAGATAAATAATAAATTTTACACCAGTAGGCACTAAAATACAATATTACTGTACACAATGCTCCAAACAAAATTAACAAATAAATAGGAAGCCTGGGGTACAAACAATCTCTAAATCTTTTGGACCTACTTCTGTTTATACCGGATGATTACCTGAATGATGGTAATAGGCCATATTGTAGCAATGGCCAAGGTAGATGCCTTCATTGGAAAATATCTCTGACCCAGTTATTTTAACTGCAGTCACTACTGCTGGCATTTCAATGGTATGGCCGCATTACTAACAGCCGCCAGCCAGGACCCAGCACAATGATGGTGAGAATAGGTATTTACGCAACATTATCCCTCATTCTAGCTACCTGTTTCTCTAGGAATCTAAAACACAGGCTAATATTGCTGTCCGAAAGAGCCAAAGAAGAAGCCACCAAAGAGCTGCAGGTCAGCACAGGTTTGATTTTGTGTGTACAGCAGTCCAGCATTTATTTTATATCATACAACTCCCAGAGTAGATTAAAAGTCGACTCAGCAAGATGAATGTCTCAACATTTATTTATGGTACTAGATAAAGTAAGACTAACAATATTTGTAGGTTAAAATTCCACTCAAGGGGATCTGGACTGCAGTTCAATATTAATGTATGCAGAAGCAGACTGGGCTGTTAAAGTCCTGTGGGTTGAATGGAATCCAAAAGTGACAAAAACACGCAATTGAAAGCAATATTTATGCAGTCACAGGCACCTAATTGCGCGAAATAAAGGGTTTTTGTGTTTACTCTGGAAAGAGCCTATTCTGGAGTCTACAAAAATATAGAGATTGTGAATGATTATTTGTCATGATTATGACTTCATTTCATCGTCATTATGACTTCACTGAGCCTTTTTAAAGTGGTCTAGGAGGGGGACAGTGAATTATTAATTATAATTGAAAATTCTGTCCTGCAGTGGGTATTAAACTAAATATTTTAGAAAATTAGCACTTAATGGCATGTCTGACAGTTACGCCTCAAATTGTGAACATTCACGTCAAGATTTAACACATTAGACGTCAGACCAAGGCTGCATCTCATTTCTAGTCTTACTTGATCTTAGTGCTGCGTTCGACACCATAGATCATGACATACTCATAGATCGATTACAAAACTATACAGGTATTCAAGGGCAGGCTCTAAGATGGTTTAGATCCTACCTGTCCGATCGCTACCATTTTGTTTACTTAAATGGGGAGTCATCTCATTTATCATCAGTAAAATATGGAGTGCCACAAGGATCCGTCCTAGGTCCCCTTCTATTTTCAATATATATGTTGCCCCTTGGTAATATTATTAGAAAATACGGAATTAGCTTCCACTGTTATGCTGATGATACTCAGCTATATATCTCAACGAGACCAGATGAAACTTCCCAATTATCTAAGCTAACAGAGTGTGTTAAAAATGTAAAAGATTGGATGACACACAATTTTCTCCAATTAAATTCGGATAAGACAGAGATATTAATTATTGGACCAAAAAACACTACACAGAATCTTGTAGATTACAATCTGCAACTAGACGGATGTACTGTTACTTCCTCTACAGTCAGAAATCTGGGTGTTATATTAGACAGCAATTTGTCTTTTGAAAATCATATTTCCAATGTTACAAAAACTGCATTCTTCCATCTTAGAAACATTGCCAAGCTACGAAACATGTTATCTGTTTCTGATGCAGAAAAGCTAGTTCATGCATTCATGACCTCTAGACTGGACTATTGTAATGCACTTCTAGGTGGTTGTCCTGCTTCTTCAATAAACAAGCTACAGGTCGTCCAAAATGCAGCAGCTAGAGTCCTTATGAGGTCAAGAAAATATGATCATATTACCCCAATTTTACAGTCTCTGCACTGGCTACCTATTAAGTTCCGTATCAGTTACAAATTATCATTACTTACCTATAAGGCCCTAAATGGTTTAGCTCCAGCGTACCTAACTAGCCTTCTACCACGCTACAACCCATCACGCACCCTAAGGTCACAAAACGCTGGACTTTTGGTCGTTCCTAGGATAGCAAAGCCCACTAAAGGAGGTAGAGCTTTCTCACATTTGGCTCCCAAACTCTGGAATAGCCTTCCTGATAATGTTCGGGGTTCAGACACACTCTCTCTGTTTAAATCTAGATTAAAAACACATCTCTTTCGCCAAGCATTCGAATAATGTTTCTTTTTAATTGTGAGTGTAGTTGCATCTGTTCAAAGTTGCATTTTTATTCATTAGCTTGGGTTAAACTAATTTTACTTTGTTGGATCAGCAGCTATGCTAATGATGTCTGTATTTTGTTTCTATGTTTCGCCACGGGATTTACATCCCGTGGTAACTAGGATTTACACAGGCTCCAGTCTGGATCCAGAACACCTGAGAGGAGATGATGCTGACCCTCGGAGGACCCCAGATGATGCTAACCTTGAGTCAACAAACAGAACTAACAATTATTGCTAAATGTGTGACTGAATCATATAATAACTTAATAATATTGATAGTTCATCGTCTAGCTGACTACGTCTTGTATTATTATTATTATTTTTTCTAAAATCCTGTCAAATGTGCACAAACTACTAGCTACTACTAAATATTGTAGAAACATAATTTTCTGTAAAGTTGCTTTGTAACGATTTATTTTGTAAAAAGCGCTATACAAATAAACTTGAATTGAATTGAATTGAATTAGAGTGTTTTATTAAATTATTATTATAATGATTTTAAAAGAATGAACAAAATGTAAGTTTTTCCATAGCTTTGTCATGGTGTGATGTGGGAGAGAAGCACATAAACGAGGCAGATGATGAATCTTTAATAATCTACATGGGGTAGTCCACCTGATGAAGGCAGAAACACATGTACACGTTGATAATTCAGATGTATTCCATAGACGAGACTGCAAACAGCCTGCACCTTATAAAGGGAACGTGAGGATAATTGACACAAAACACCTGAACATGATGACACAATCAAGGGGAGACAGAAACTAGGTCAAAGAATATGAGGGATGGAAATGAAGACAAAAACAAAAGTCCATAAGGTGTGAAAAACTTTATGTCACAATTCAGGACATGTTCATCATTTTGTGTCAACTAATTAATTATTTTATGTCAACTTCCTGGCTCTGATGTTCATATTAAGTGTGGCCATAAGTATAAGCAAAAAAATAACAAAAGGCACAATAAGTGGCCATAATTATAACCATAAAAAATCTCTCATGCTTACCAAGCATGAATTAATTTGATTATATATATATATATATATATATATATATTATGGCAAGCCGTTCAGGAAATAATTATATTTATAATATGAAGTCGCAATATGTAAAATGAAAGTCTGAATATATAGAATGAAAGTCTGAATATATAGAATGAAAGTCTGACTATATGGAATGAAAGTCTGAATATATAGAATGAAAGTCTGAATATATGAAATGAAAGTCTGAATATATGAAATGAAAGTCTGAATATATAGAATGAAAGTCTGACTATATGGAATGAAAGTCTGACTATATAGAATGAAAGTCTGAATATATTAAATGAAAGTCGACTATATGGAATGAAAGTCTGAATATATAGAATGAAAGTCTGAATATATGGAATGAAAGTCTGAATATATAGAATGAAAGTCTGACTATATGAAATGAAAGTCTGAATATATGGAATGAAAATATTGTGGCGGGGTGAAGAAGGACATGACTCAAGGATGAAGGTAAGTTCCACTAAAGGTGGATTTTATTAAAGGAGGGGTGGTGAAAATAGTGTTTCTGTGAGGCGGCTTGGTGCTCGTTGTTCGGCTTCCTTGTTACTGGTGCACTGGTGCAGTGTGGGTCCGTGCTCTCCCATGTGTGGTGGGGCTGGCGGTCACACGCTGCTTTCTGTAGGCACAGTGAAGGAAAGGGTTAGCCGAGTCTTGTGGAGACATCTCTCGCCTCTGTGTTCGCTTGCTGGGTTTAAGTAACCAGACCTTGATGGGACACAGGTGTGGCCGCTCAGCCCGTGATGAGCAGGTGCAGGTGTGCCTGCTCGGTTTCCAGGGCAACGCTGACGAGAGCTAGGGACATGTGTCACAATCCCCCCAAACATCGTCCTGTTCCTATGGAGAAGCGGGGAGATTGGGGGAGGGCGGGAAGTGGGTAGCAGTCGAATTCGGATACCCCTAACCTCAGCATCTCCTGTACCTCTTCCTCGATGGCATGTCGCTGAGCCTCCGGGACACGGTAGGGCTGCTGCCGGGCGATGGTGCCCGGTGGTGTGCGGTTGTCATGCTCCAAGATGTGGGTCCACCCAGGCTGGGGGGAGAACACATCTGGAAACTGTCTGACCAGGTGTTGCAGCTCTGACTTTTGGGGCGGCTGAGAGTTGGGGATCCATATCAACAACCATGGGAGTCGAGCTGGTGTTGGCCGAGAGCGGTACCGACCCAGCGCTTCAGATGATTGACGTTGTAGAGCTGATCCTCCTCCCTTCTGCCTGGTTGCCGCTCACGATATGTAAGGGGGCCGACCTTTTCGGTGATGGTGTATGGCCCCTGCCAGGTGGCTAGGAACTTGCAGGCGGCTGTGGGTACCAGGCACTTCTCGGGTGTCTCCGTGCACACAGGTGATGGGCAGCTTTGTTTTGGCTTTGGCTGGCGGGGCAATGCCAGAGTACAGAAGGGCCAGGAACAGGCGGCCGTTTACTTTCACCTCTGCCCGCAGCACATTTTCTGTGCAGCCTGCCAGCCAAGGTTGTCCCAGAGAGCGGGGTGCTTCAGTGGGCATGGGTTCATCTTGAGGGCCGGGAACCACCGGCCTGCTCACCGGTCGCTGGGTGCCCTCCGGCATGCGTTGCTCCTGGACCACCTTTCGGGGAAATGGCGGCACTCTCTGCCCTACCTCCCGGAGTTGGATGGTCTCCGCCAGCTCTATGGCCTCCACCAGTTTGTCCATGTTGGTCAGGTTTCGCATACCGGCTGCCTGACGAAGCGGGCGGGGGAAGGCCCACAGGAGGTGATCGACCACAATGCGGTCTGCTACATGGTGTATGGTGGGACTCCCAGCCAGCAACCAGTGTTGGGCCAAACGGGAGAGGCTAGCGGCTTGAGCCGACGATTCGTGCCCATTCCTCCTTGGGCCACACCTCCTGCGTGGCCAGGGTCTCAAAGATCTGGAGATACATCATTACGTCATCGTGCACTGTCATCCTGGGTAATACAGCGTGGCCAGCTCACGTTTGGTTTCCCCTTGCCGGGAGGCCACATGCTCCATGATTTGCTGCTGGCGGATGCTTACCTCGGTGAGGTTCTTCAACAGCTCTTCCATCGTCGGGGGAGGAGCGCCACCTGGGGAACCAGAGAAGATGCGTGAGGCAAGGAGCGTGGAGGAAAAAACAAAACAAAAAAACAAACCAGTCCAACAGTAGAAATACCGTGTGGGGAGGGGTCATCGGTGTCCTCTTCACTGTCCTGCCCGCATTCTCCACCAGTGTAGCAGGGTGAAGAAGGACACGACTCGAGGATGAAGGTAAGTTCCCCGCTTGATGGGGCGAAGGTGTGGCTGCTCAGCCCGTGACGAGCAGGTGCAGGTGTGCCTGCTCGGTTTCCAGGGCGATGCTGACAAGAGCTCGGGACACGTGTCACAATATATATATATACAGTCAGGTCCATAAATATTGGGACATCGACACAATTCTAATCTTTTTGGCTCTATACACCACCACAATGGATTTGAAATGAAACAAACAAGATGTGCTTTAACTGCAGACTTTCAGCTTTAATTTGAGGGTATTTACATCCAAATCAGGTGAACGGTGTAGGAATTACAACAGTTTGTATATGTACATCCCACTTTTTAAGGGACCAAAAGTAATGGGACAGATTAACAATCATAAATCAAACTTTCATTTTTTAATACTTGGTTGCAAATCCTTTGCAGTCAATTACAGCCTGAAGTCTGGAGATCAATTAGACATCAGCGTACGCTGGGTTTCATCCCTGGTGATGCTCTGCCAGGCCTCTACTGCAACTGTCTTCAGTTCCTGCTTGTTCTTGGGGCATTTTCCCTTCAGTTTTGTCTTCAGCAAGTGAAATGCATGCCCAATCGGATTCAGGTCAGGTGATTGACTTGGCCATTGCATAACATTCCACTTCTTTCCCTTAAAAATCTCTTTGGTTGCTTTCCAAACGCCAAACTACCCGGAAGACCATGGAAAACAACTGTGGTGGATGATCGAAGAATTCTTTCCCTGGTGAAGAAAACCCCCTTCACAACAGTTGGCCAGATCAAGAACACTCTCCAAGAGGTAGGTGTATGTGTGTGTCAAAGTCAACAATCAAGAGAAGACTTCACCATGTGAATACAGAGGGTTCACCACAAGATGTAAACCATTGGTGAGTCTCTAAAACAGGAAGGCCAGATTAGAGTTTGCCAAACAACATCTAAATAAGCCTTCACAGTTCTGGAACAACATCCTATGGACAGATGAGACAAAGATCAACTTGTACCAGAGTGATGAAAAGAGAAGAGCATGGAGAAGGAAAGGAACTGCTCATGATCCAAATCATACCACCTCATCAGTGAAGCATGGTGGTGGTAGTGTCATGGTGTGGGCATGTATGGCTGCCAATGGAACTGGTTATCTTGTATTTATTGATGATGTGGCTGCTGACAAAAGCATTAGGATGAATTCTGAAGTGTTTCGGGCAATATTATCTGCTCATATTCAGCCAAATGCTTCAGAAATCATTGGTCAGCGCTTCACAGTGCAGATGGACAATGACCCGAAGCATACTGCGAAAGAAACCAAAGAGATTTTTAAGGGAAAGAAGTGGAATGTTATGCAATGGCCAAGTCAATCACCTGACCTGAATCCGATTGAGCATGCATTTCACTTGCTGAAGACAAAACTGAAGGGAAAATGCCCCAAGAACAAACAGGAACTGAAGACAGTTGCAGTAGAGGCCTGGCAGAGCATCACCAGGGATGAAACCCAGTGTACGCTGATGTCTAATTGATCTCCAGATTTCAGGCTGTAATTGACTGCAAAGGATTTGCAACCAAGTATTAAAAAATGAAAGTTTGATTTATGATTGTTAATCTGTCCCATTACTTTTGGTCCCTTAAAAAGTGGGATGTACATATACAAACTGTTGTAATTCCTACACCGTTCACCTGATTTGGATGTAAATACCCTCAAATTAAAGCTGAAAGTCTGCAGTTAAAGCACATCTTGTTCGTTTCATTTCAAATCCATTGTGGTGGTGTATAGAGCCAAAAAGATTAGAATTGTGTCGATGTCCCAATATTTATGGACCTGACTGTATATATATATATATATATATATATATATATATATATATATATATATATATATATATATATATATATATATATATATATATATATATATATATATACACAATGAGATCATGACACTGAAGACTGGAGTAAAGGGAGTTTAAAATGTAGCTTTTATTTATTTTTTTTATACTAAATGTATTTCACAATATTAATGTTTTATTTGATTTTTATCAAATACATGCAGTCGGTAAACACAAGACAGTTATTTCATAACATTATTGTTCCTGACTTTTGATTACTAGTGTACATCTACATTTTTATAATTTTCTAAGCAGCCAGACCTAAAACAGGTTATTACTGATAAACCAAAAGAGACACAAATATGACAGGATTTTCATTTTTGATTTTCCTATTCCTTTAAGATCAGTAAAAACAATTAGAAAAATGCTCTTGTTTCACTTAATTAGCACCTGCGAAAAAAGTTACGCTTCAACAGTTTCTTTAGACTCAATTACTGCATGATTGATTCCAACATTAGAATTACTGCGTTACCTGAGGAGGTCTTACACATCTGCAGTTTTATACAGCAGCCCACATATACTGTAATAGCACTCAGATACTCATAAATAATCTTGATTAGACAGTGATGGGGGGTGTAAGGGCCCCCTATCGAATCCATTACACGTGGATCGATGGGTAAGACGAAAACCCTATTTAGGACTAAAGCTAATCAAGCAAATGCACAAAATTAAAATATGATGATTACAATTTAGAAAAGAGAGAAAGACTAAAAATGGATCACATGTGCATGAAAATCTGTATGTGGTGGGAAGAATTATGTTTAATGAAAGAAGTTAAAATAGCATACTGGGAAATGACTCAAAGGATGTAATAGTGGTGATTTTGTGGAGGCGTTTCCCAGTGTCAATTGGGTCACTTCACAATTACAAGTTCTAGATATGGCCAGAAATTCAACTCGACAAGTTAATAAATAAATAAATAAATAAGAATAACTATAAGAATAATCTTCTTGGTTTGCATCATCAGTGCACTCTGTCATTAATATTCGCACATACAGTGTTGTTCTTGTTTAAAGATAATCTTGACAGAAATTACGTATGTTGCTCATTATCTTAAAAACCTTAAAAAAGTGTTTTGCTTATTACTTGAAATTATAAACTTTGCCAACATATGTTTTTTTTTATATTATATAACGTTTATATAATAAAAAAAAAAATGAAAAATAATAATAATAGAATAATAATAATAATAAAAAATGCTTGCAAAACTACATTTGCCAAGTTTGGTAACTCATACTCAGAATTGGTGCTCTGCATTTAACCCATCCAAGTGGGAGGCCCTTACACCCCCCATCACTGTCTAATCAAGATTATTTATGAGTATCTGAGTGCTATTACAGTAGATTATGTTGTTATACCAGTGCTCAAGGGCACTTCAGCCATGGGTAAGAGAGTGCTGTTCATTCACTCCCCCCCACCTACAACTCCTGCCAGCACCGTGACTCGAACCTGTGACCTTCGGGTTACAGGTCCAACCCTCTAACGATTAGGCCATAGCTGCCCATATATATAAATAGAGAGAGAGAGACAAAGATGTACTGGTTAAATTATGGCTTGAATTATTCTTTTCCAGTTATAACCTGTATTTTGAATTTTGCTCATGCGCACACACACGTGTTTTTTGGGGGACTTGCCATAGGCTTAATGTTTTTAAATGTGTACAAACTGTACAGTATATTCTATCCCTCTACACTAACCCTTACCTTAAACCTACCCCTCACTCAAAATTTTCAGCGTTATTAAATTGTAATAAAACATTACTTAGTATGTTTTCAAAGCTATTTTAATTATGAAGACTAAGTAAAGTATTCTTAAAACATGTTTATGTTGTTATGCCAGTGCTCTCTGTTTAATGCTGTGTGAAGTAAATTTGAAAGGCAAATGGAAACATTACCAAGCCAACCTTTGTTACTGATCTATGCAGCGCCTTGGGATGAAACACAGAACGTAGAGCATTTGTCTTCTGTTAAAGGGCTGTTACTGAGTAACTGTGAGGTTTCCAACTGTTGCCTTGGCAGGGTGGTACTGCAGCCCCTCTTAAAGATGCATCATATTGATGGATGGCAGGTTATTTGCAACAACAAAGGACAGACTGCGAAGGAGAGAGAAACTAGTTTACTCTATGCGCCCACAGATCATTCTAGAAGATCTGCCAAGAATACATGCACTCCATCATTAGCTCAGGACGGATGAGAAGCCAGATGGTAAAGCCGTGCTACCATATGTCCTTCCAGGGCACCCACCTGTCTGGACATACAGTGACACCGGGCTTTAGATTACACTCAGATTAGCCATTGAGAACATTTTCAGTTTCAGACAGAGGTCTATTGTGCATCAGTAATTGCTCTTTGTTCTTTTATAAAGTGAACTGAATTCATAATCCACCCTTTTGAATATGTAATCCAAGCTGTTATGTACCAAACTGTTTGTACAACAATAAATGTGATTACATCTGAATTTTAAATGGCAGGCTTTTTGTTGCAAAGACAAAAAGACAACAAAGAGCACAACAAAAGATGATCTCTGATGGAACTTTTCACATTATCACATAGATAATATGTCGTCCTCTCGCATTAATAATACATTTGTTTTTTCAGCACATAACATGATATAAAATGAAAGCTATTAGCTCAACAAAAGAGAAGGGGCTATTTTGTGATGCCTATCTAGCAGTCAGGTTGCCGAAAATCGGTCTCACGCTCCAGAAATTGATTGAGTCACACAGAGGATGTGCATCAATAGATGTCTGTAATGATACTGTCACAAATATATGTTCAATATGCAGTAATCCTGAAGGCGATTGATCGCATTGTTGCTTCAGTAATGGTAGACTTGAAATGACTGCGAATTATCAAGTTTTCAGTCTTTTCGGCTTCAAACTGACTGCACATTATGAAGTATTCAATATTTTGCTCATGAAATTGCCTTTATTTAGCAGAATACTGCAATTATTTTCGATGCAACTATTATGTGTATGATATTAGAGTGATTTCCTCTGTGCAGACAATGTAAAATTGTCCTTCCTCAGAGTCTACATTTCATGATACAACTTTCTCAGCCTATCCCGATTTCTCAGATATACTTACCATTGAGAAGTTTAGGTTAGGCATAGGCTTTTTAATTGTTTTTTGATCCAGGCTGCAATTTTTGATCAAAAATACAGTTAAATCAGTCATATTACAACTATTAATATTACAGAAAAATTACAATATATTAATGTTACTTAAATACAGTATTATTACAGTTAAAATAACTGATTTCTATTCTTATTTATTTAAAAAATGTAATTTGATCCTGGGAGTGTAAAATGATCCTATCATAGCTGAATTCTTTTTATTATTTATTTTCACGATTGCATCCTTGCTAATTAAAAAAGTATTCATTTATCAGTCAATCAGTCAATTTTATTGAACCTGTATATGTTCCAGAAATTAGTTAAAAAAATTCAGAAAAAATTCAGTTTCTTACTTTTGGTACTGTAAATGTACTTTTACTCACCATACTACTCCAAACCTTAATGACTTTCTCTTTTTTGTGGAACTAAAAAAAAATATTTAAAAAAACAACACACAATAAAAGTGAACATTCAGTGTCCACCACAGCATGCATATATATTTAAACCGCATTTTCACATTGTCACAAAATGTCCTTCAAACTTTAAACTCCATCCATTTCAAAAGTAAACTTTTGGGCACCCATCCAAACACTGTTTGTTTCTCTGAAATGTTCAACATCACGGCAGTTTCTGTATTCATTTCTAAAGTGATAGGGAACTGTTTGGAGCCGTTTAGAGATTCGTTTGTCATTTTTATTTCTTTCTGCTATCAAATCCACTTGATTTACTCTTTTAAGCTTGTGTACTACCCCTGGGTCCTTCTCGCAAGCTTAGCACCAAAGCCTAAACCACTTCTTCTGGATCTCCAAAGATGACTAAATTGTCCATTTAAAAAGGACATCGGCCCACTCCACAATACACTCATCCCCTCTGACTCATTCCTCTGCTGAAATAGAGTGACTTGTTTTCAAATTGACTGTCACTCTGAGGTTCAGTCAATGAAGGTAATTGTTTCATTTGCTGTAGTTTCTAAGCTACTAAATCTGCGAAGTCTTCACCCTTTTCATGACTGCTCTGCTTCTGAGTTTGACAGGTGGAGCTTTGCAGTGCCTTCTGTCTCACTTGAAACTTTAAAACACACTTTAAACTGTGGAATCGTCATGCAATTTTCACAAAACATAGGCACTGTTCTCAAATCAGCTGTGATGCCTTACATGCCTGTAGGTGTCATCCTGACTGAAATGGAAACTCATAAGCAGCTGGTTTGAAACGCTCTACATCCGCTCAGTCTGTTTAAAAGTTGGTGTAAACAAAGCACTTTAAAAATAAGCTGTCATTTAGAGAAACATAATAGTTACTGGTTATATACATTAAAATACAAGTAATACATCGCCCAAAAATGAGGCCATACGCAAGGTACTCCACAAACCGTCATTTTGAACCAGAAGAAATTACTGTATTTTTTGATAGGTTGGGGATTGACGTGCAAGCAACACTGTACTATACCAGGCAAATACAAGTCTGCATACTGGTAATACCAGGCCAGCACTATTCACAAGCACATGCTAAGCTATATTAATGGTCACAGTGGAGGGGATTGAATTTCTTAAAATTGCTGTAACATCAATATCTCACTACCAGGGATATTTCTTTGCTCTATCCACTTATCCTTCTTTCCATCCACACATCCATGAAAATTTAATACTATTCCCATGATACGCATAAATCTAAATGATCTAACAGACATAAGGCCCGTGTATTAGCAGTCCATTTTGCGGTAGCGGATGAGTAGGCGCCATTTGCCTCCGCAGCTGTCTCCCTCTTGAGCCTTCCTTATAAAGCATTTTGCAAACATTTTTGATCACTCATCCATCTTGCAGGTGCAATGAGGACTAGTGATTTCACCGTTGATTACCTCTGGGGTTAGGTTTGATTGCTTAATGCTGAGTAAATAGCATGTGCCGTCTGACAAGATTATAACTAACGGCTTTTCAGGACAATGTAAATAGAAGAATAATTACTACAGGGAGACCATAGGAGCCACTGTTACTGGAGCCAAAATAAACCCCTTAACTGCAAAAACAAAAATGGAGAAATCCTGCTCTAGAGATGCTCAAGGTCACACTCACTTTAGCGGAGCAAAGGTGACTGTGTGCGTCTATGTAGATTTTGACATTTAAAAAGTCGGCTAAGAATATAAAAGCAAATTTATCAACAAAGGTCCTAATCATTATATATATATATATATATATATATATATATATATATATATATATATATATATATATATAAATTTAACAAAGAAATAAAGTTGGAAAAAGTAGGTATGCTTAGCAAATCGTCAATCATCATTTAGACTGCACATATACCATTTAAATACCACATGACAACTTGACAATGCTTGACGTAAGATTACAGGATGAATGGAGGGCCCAGTAATGTGCACAATAATTATAGGCTGAATAGGAAAATGGACTATTTTAGTTTCTAAATGTCTTTTGAATTTTCTCACCAGCCAATAATTTGCTTCACAAAACACACTGTGGTCGGCACGAAGTTAAGGTAACGAAAAAGTTAACAAACTCAAAGACACTTTGGTTTTGTATTACATAAGCATGTTAGTTAAATCAAAACATTGACTAAGCTAACTTGTACAGTTTGTTTGCATGGACATCATACTAGCTTAAATCATCTGCCATTAACTGATAGCTACTGTAGCAATGGCAAAATTGCATTTAGTAGTCATTAAAGCTAATTTATCCAAGTTAATTTAGTCTCCTTAGTCTGATGTATTTCATGTTTGGAACGACAAATCTGCTGCTCATTCAGTTTAAGTCACCTTTATTTATACAGTGCTTTAAAAAAATGTAAAGACAGATTTTTAGTTCAGCTTTATATATTCAGTTATTGAGTTCACGGATCTTTTTCTATAAAGTACTGTACAATGAACTTTCAGTAACATTTGAGTGAACTCATTTCAGTTAATAAATCTGACTGTTTTGCTTTACAGACTAAAAACTATATGTCTGATTACAGTATATGGTTTATTGCATTAAGAATTGTTTTGATAGAACAGATCTGTAACCCTTCTTGGGTCGTGACCCACCAGTTGAGAACCCGCTGATCCATCTCATCTTGTACTGTACATCCCACAGTGTTAAAAACAAAACAAAAACAAAAAAAACAATTCTGATTCAGCAGAAGTAATTTATTTAGTGATTTTTCCTCCAACAAAATGCCACATCTCATAATGACTCACCACTGCACATCGACAAACCCTCACAACATCTCATTTTCCCCCAGTGGGTATCCAAGACCCGTGCTAAAAGCTGCTCCCCTCTCAAGGTTTCAGCTGTAGTGACAAGGCAACCGAAAGCCTGCTGGGCACAGGGCCTACCTCAATGCATATCGCATCAGATTCCAGGTGAACACGATACCAACAAGTTGTCAAAGGGGTATATTTACACTTTCGCTCAAAGATAATGCATATTCTGGTGTGTTCTTGGAGGCAAGATATTGTATCTTCAGAGGGGAAAAAAGCAGAGAGGGAGTAACTGAATTTGCCAGAAAATAAAAGAAAGGGAATACACTGTCATCACTTTAAGTACTATTTCAGGCCACAAGGACAGAAGTGCATGAAAAGTTGATGGGGTCTGTCACTACTCATGTATATATATAAAGAGAGAGAGAGTGCTGCAGGGATGACATGTCTTTCTAGCCCAAAATACAGAAAATAAATTTGCTTTTTAGCACTTTTGGGGTCCACCATTCTGAAGCCAGTGAGTTTAATATACACACACACACACACACACACACACACACACACACACACACATATATATATATATATATATATATATATATATATATATATATATATATATATATATATATATATATATATATATATATATATATATATTTATGGCCAAAATAAAATCTTATTATCAGATGCTACATTCTGTTTTACAAGTTGTTTGAAATGAAATATGTGTTGGCAGTGTGTGTACACAGCCACCTTATTAACCCCTTTTCTTGCAAGCATCACCGACTGCCCCAGTTTATTATTGTTTCACTTTCACAGCACGTTAAACATCAGTCTCTTACTTGATCTGGACAAACTGTGCATCATTTGAAAGTTTAAAGAAAGATTGTGTCAAAGCAACTGAACACCATTAATTTGGAAAACAGTGTGTCAATAATGCAAAATGACAGTTACAGGCAGTTCATAACTGAATTCAGTGATTTCATCATTCAGCTCAGTTCAGTTTATAGAGTATCTGTGCAATCATTTGCAATCAAGTCAATGATATCGCTGTAAATGAAGTGTCCCCAACTAAGCAAGCCAGAGGCGACAGCAGAAAGGAACCGAAATTCCATCAGTGACAGAATGGAGAAAAAACTTCGGGAGAAAACAGACAAAACCTGCAGTTCAATTCCAGGCTGCAGCAAAGTCAGATTGTGCAGAAGAATCATCTGTTTCCTGTGGTCTTGTACTCGCGGTCCTCTGAGACAAGGTCTTTACAGGGGATCTGTATCTGGGGCTCATCTAGCTGTCATGGTTTTCGCTGTCTTTCAGGGCTGTAGAAATCCTTTCTAGGTGATGATCCACTATCTGGGCTTGGTACTTACTGGGTCTAGGAGATTGCAGTGACCCTCTGATCTGGATACAGTCTGTATCTGGTGGCTATGGTGACCTCGGAATAAGAGAGAAACAGACAAATATTAGCGTAGATGCCATTCTTCTAACGATGTAGCAAGAACATCGGGTGTCATGGGAAGTGTTCCCGGTTCTGGTTTACCTAATTAATGCAGCCTAAAAATCCTTTAACGGTTTTGGATATTAGAAGCATATTAGTGTGCTATTTGTAAGCCAGGTTAAAGAGATTGGTCTTTAATCTAGATTTAAACTGCAAGAGTGTGTTGAACAATGCTAGGAATTATACTCTTACAGGGTATAATTTTGGACATGATTCCTATAACAAGAATATGATACATTTGACAAATAACTAAAATGTTTCAAGCAAGCAGATTCAAACACACACATAGTAAACATGAATATGAATCCTTAAGCTATTCAATAGTAATTATAGAGACATATACAATACGTGATTAGAAACATGAAAGTCAAATGTGTGGGTTACATATAAATGAACATGGAGTTAAGCAATGGGCTGATATTCATTTATAAGTCTTTTTGAGTTCATTTTGGTGCATCTATAAAAGACAGTTTCTGTGCCATTCTCTGACATAAGGACGCTCTGTGGAGACCAGAGGTTAAAAGGTCCTATTAAAGGAATTTCAGTCTGGCTCTTGTCTTCTAGGTGTGGGAAGTCAAGCCAAGGATCTTGTGATCATGATTACTATCATGGGTTTACCTGATTACTATTATGGGTTGTGATGGTCAGGCTGTGTATCTCTTTGACCATCAATCTGGATTACTTGCCCCAAATTTGAACATTTATTTTCTGAATCGAAATTGTCAATAATTGTTCTAATGCTGTTAATGTTGAAAGCTGTTCTGTGATTGGTTATCTTGCTTCAGACTGAGGTGCTAGGAGTTGATAGAATTGATTAATTCAGCCCCTCATGTTTCATCCTGATTGAATCTTTAATTTGTCTGGTTTGAGACTAATATGCTACATACTTGAAGCCAGCCCTCTGAGAAATACTAAAAACATTGTTATAAATTGAAGCAACACCTCCCCTTTTACCTTTTGGACACGGCTCATGAGAATTAATTAACTGACTTTTGTGACATAAGGTGGCTAGCAGACAGTCAGTTTAGCCAGTCCGTCTGCTTCCTGACCTGGGTCCCAGTTAGTCAAGTACAAACTCTATGACTATGTGACATATTTCTAGAGAGATGAGGGGCACCACCCCAGAAGGGATGAAGACGATATATTTTCAATAGGTCATGTCTGCCCCAAAATTTTATTTTGCGGGCACCACTTTGAGAGATGACAATCTGATATGTATCACATCACCACGGTAAGCAGGGAGAGGACCAGAGCATATTACAGTGCAATTACAATTTAAATTTAGCATTAGACAGCACTTTAAAATTTGCCAATATGTCAGGCGCTCTGGATCCCGGTAAACATTGGACTATGGTGGCTGGTGTCTCTATTTTCACGTTCCGTAAAATAGAATCGGCAAAAACCAGAGTGCTTTCATCATGTTTCTCAGAGGGTGCATGTCTGTGTGGGGAGAACCTGTATAATGTTTTGATCAGAACAGAAGAGTGGTGTTTTGAACCGCGACTATGTTACCTCAGATTCACCCAGTTGCCCTGCTTCCAGCCAGGGCCGGCCCTTACCAATTTGCTGCCCTAGGCAAGATTTTACCTGGCACCCCATGCATCACAGCCCATTTCACCCTGTCATTGTGTTCAAGATTTAGCACATATATATACACACACACACACACACACACACACACACACACATTACAGCAGAACTGTTTCCAACACTCATAATAAATGTGATCATGCGATAGACTGGGTGTCACATGTGACACTGAAGAATGGAGTAATGATGCTGAAAATTCAGCTTTGCATCACAGAAATAAATGAAAATTTAAAGTATAATAAATTGAAAACAAATTATTTTAAATTGTAATAATATATCACAATATTACATTTTTTTCTGTATTTTTGATCAAATAAATGCAGGCTTGATGAGCAGAAGAAACTTCTTTCAAAAACATTAAAAATAGTAATGTTTCCAAACTTTTGGCCTGTACTGTATCCCCCCAAAAGTGCACAACTGTAGAGTAAAACATTAATAAAAAAGTGATAATAAAAAATGCGTCTTAAAACTGACATGATTGTACAAAATCACAGTCTGTGGACTCAGAACTCAGAACAACTGCTAACATTAAGTTTTAGGTAAAAATAACTGCCATGAAATTATAGTATCTTACTCCTATGCAATAAATTGTTCTTTCACTACATCTCTTTATCTCTGTCTTTATCCTATTCTCTTCTTTTTGGCACTGTATCTATCGCAGACTATGCTCATTTATAATGTGTCATGTAAATTCGGCCTTCCGTCACAATCAGGAAACTTTCACCGTGTCTAGAACTGCCGGGAGCTGCCAGGCCCGTTTCTACGAGCTGTGTATTAACAAAAGCAGTGCTGTCTACATTGGATGCGGCGTCGGGCACGCTACACAACAAATTACCAACAACTGATTGTGTGCGCGCTCTGTTTCTGACGCACTTCAAGCACTCGATGGGCGGGGGAAGATTGAAGAGCCGGACTTTTTTTTTTTTTTTTGCTTTATTTGGTAGTATTTCGAATTAATTGTTTTTAAATAGTAGCCTATTATAAAAAAAAAAAAAAAAAAAACTCAGTCTGGCGCCCCTATGGATGAGTGGCACCCTTAGCATTTGCCTATACCGCCTATGCCGCGGGCCGGCCCTGCTTCCAGCTTCACCTACAAAAGAAGTGAGTATAAAGGTTATTTTTTTATACATATATATATTTTATAGAAATCTTTAAAAAATGGCCTTTCCAAATAATATACTAATTAGCATGTTTCAGAGGGAATGCGGTTAAAGTAAACAGTCCCTCAGAGTGGCTCGGAAGAGAGGGGCGGGTCACCAGAGCTCATTAACATTTAAATGAAAATGCTACAGAACGTCTTGCTCTGAAAAGAGCTGTTTTTGACAGGGTAAAAACTGTTTTTTACACTACCATAGAGAAGTTTTAACCAATTTATGTTTCAGACATTTCATTAAGACCCTAAAGAATCATGTCAGCTTGTGGAAAATGGGCATTCAATGACCCCTTTAAGCTCAGTATATTTTTACATTTTATTCTACAACATAAATACATCAGTAAAACCCCATTTCAAAAAAAATAATTAACCAAAAATGCAAATTTGCCAAAAGATTTGCCTTTGCGAGTTCTCTTAATAATTCAGACTTAAGCAACCATGGCATGTAAAAATGATTGAACATACAGAAAAGTACAGCATTTTACAATATAAAAAAAAAAAAAAAAAAAATAAATCTGGGTTAAATTGCAGATTAAATGTTTATGTGCCACTTTTCATGGCATGCAGTTGATTATCACAGACAATAACTCACAATGGTTTCTCATCGTGTAAACAAACACAATAACACATTTTAAACTAATGCACTTATGAAACCCGGGCAAGGGGACCAGAGGGCTTAAAAGCAGATATGTGAAATTTGTGATTTTATTAAAGTACTGGAAATGAACTATTTCTGGTGCAGAATGTCCAGTTTTGAGTTAGTGGTGTAATTTCTGTAGGTGGCGCTTAAACAGTGCTTTATTGCATCAGAGAACCTTTCTCAGGGGAGACAAATCTCTACTCAAAACCATGTAACATGATGGGATCTTAACAGGGAGACTGGAGGCTGTCTATCTGATTAGAAGTCAATGGAGGAAATACCTTATTACCTTGAGTAAACTGCTTTCGTGTGCAGACAGTTTATCACATAATAAATTGATTGCCTTGCTGCTAATCTACAGCATATTTGCCAAGACATGCTCATTTTGGAGTGAGCTATTAAATGTCAGCTATGGAAAAATAAATAAATAAATAAATTCTGTTTTGTAAGATAAGTCAGTTGGTAATGATGTGAGTTTATAAATGGCCTTATGGCACAAACATAACACTAAGAACATCAAGGAAGAACTGAAATGTCAACATGTACCTTGAATGCAATGTCAATTTGGATAAAATGGTCTGCCACAAAAAATAAAAAATAAAATAAATAAATAAAATGAAATAATAATAATAATACAATATTTAAAAACCTTTCTTATTATTTTTTGTAAAGGAAAGCAACATAACACCAATCAACAACCTACATGATCTGAGGTATAAATTATTAATCCAATAATAATTAATAAATCAATTGTTTTTTTGAATTGGTTGCATGAATCACCTTTTAAACACAAGTAACTTACATAATGCAAAGAAAAAAAAGAAAAAGAAAAAAAAAACATGCTTTTGTGCAATTACCAGCCATAGTTATATTTTCCTCTACACTACATAAAACAAATTAAATAATATGGGAATTTTTATAAAATCTGACAATGACAATATAAAGCAAATTATCCTAATTTTGTAAATAAAGGTTCAGGATGTCATGCGTTTTTTAGTTTTAAAACCGCTGCAATATATTAACCATAGGGATTCATCGATCCGACACTCCGGATTGGTATCGTCTCCGATACTGGCATTTTCTGCGGATTGGGTCAGACGAGACTGATCCAAATCCGATTATTGTGCTCATACTATTGTGTTACTGTTGAGCCCCACGAAAGGCACAAAAAACATTATAAAGCACCAAAATGTTTTCATGCACATATTTCTGAAGTTGTTCCATAGTTCCATGTGAGGTACAGATTAATATTGAAGTCATTAAATTCAAGCACTAGCAGTGCCAGGATTTTTATTGTAGGTGGGCCTCCAGAAAACTCGATGGGCCAGTTAAAATAGCCCCCCTGCCCCACGGTTTCCCTTCATATCCGTTCCAGCGCTTTTCTGCGGAACTGCGGACAGCAACTTGTATCGCTGTGCAGAAGCGGACAAAGAAATACACTTTAACTGTTGCAGTCAGCTAATATCATTTATCTCTTTTGAACATTCAGTACCAAAAAGACTAAAACGGAATTCTATCTTTGGGTTTACCCAACACGGCGGGCAGGGAACTGTCAAAAATTATTTAACTGTTTCTTATGAATTCAGAATGAATCAACATGAAATGTATCCGCCAACATCATTCATTTCATTGGCTCACTTGCTGGTGAAGATGCAGAGTCCACACGTGGGGTAAGAAGCCGCTGAAAATCACTCACTACTCATAGGCCTGGGGGGTCTCACTGGTTTGAAACGACATGAGGGTGAGTTATTAATTACATAATTTTGATTATTGGGTGAACTAACCTTTTAAGTTATTTACTTTTTAATGTGGCTAACTCTCCCTCTGAGTCGAAATAAACCAATATCCTGGAGTAATTAATTTACTCAAACAGCACTGAGAGAACTGAATATGAACACGAGCCGAGCAGCTTTTGTGTTGTACTAACTGTTCTATGCAGACTCGGAGGGCTGCGCAGCCTGCACACTGTGACTCTGTGTTGTTTCAAGCTAATCATTCTGCGCACAGGATGTGCATAAGCGCTCTGTGCGGCTCTGTATTGGCGCCTTTAGTATTATTATACTTTTCTGCACAATCAAAGATTATTAATTGTCTTTCATGTTCTGTCCTATATATCACATGTTGCTGCCTTTATTACTGTGCTATACATTAAAAAAAAAAGTATTTTATATTTCTAAATGTATATATTTGTGTTTACATGAATGTATTTTACAACCATAAAAAAGAGAAACGTGTGACATTTTACCAGATTTTAGACTTATTCATTTTATTTGTAAATCAAGTATTTCACTAAATTTTATAAAATTATTGTGAGTCTGTGTTTTCTAGAATCTAGAGTATCTTTTGCTGCTGAATTATCCAGTAACCTAGTTTGTAGTAGTATTTTTTGACATAGATTATGATTATATATTTTTTCACTTGTTATTTTTCATTAAAATGAAGTTGTGTATATGTAGTAACTGCTAGTATCAGATTGAATCGGTATTGGCATATACTCAGGATTTTCAGTATCAGATCAGATCGGTTCTGAAAAAATGGTATAGTTGCATCCATAATTAACCATGGAGGAATAAAAGCACAGACTAAGAACAAGTGTAGTCTATTTGGTAATGGAGCATACTGTACAAGATATTACATTAAACAATCTCAACATCCATAGCCCAGGTTCTTACTTCTCAGTATTAAATGCAAATCACTGCCCTTTTCAAATAGCCAAAATGACCAGCAATTTAACATATTCAGTCTACCACATCCAGATAATTTCTGTATTTCTGTCATATAAACGTGTACCTTTGATAGCCCTCTTCTTTTAGTTTTTATGTCTACATTGTAATAAAGGGGGTAATGCTTGCTGTTAAGGTGACATTATCGCCCATTGTCAAAGGAAGAGGTGAACTATGGGTCCTGCCAGTCGTAACAACCATTATGTGAGATACCCTCTGAGTTCCCAGTGACTTTCCTTTTCACCTGTTTGTAAATCAGAGCTGTCACTTATGACAGCAGTCAGCTTGGGTGTTAAGCTTCAATAAAAGCATTATATATTCTTTGCTAATATATATATATATATATATATATATATATATATATATATATATATATGTGTGTGTGTGTGTGTGTGTGTGTGTGTGTGTGTGTGTGTGTGTGTGTATGTTTGTATATGTACAATATATTTATTTATTTTATTGTATTTTATAACAGTTATTCATTTATTAATAATAACATCTAAATAAACAGTACTTCCACTAAGAAATGTATCCAGTCAGGATCTAAAGTTGGAGATGTGTTTGACTTGAACAGCCAGTTTTAAATCTACAACATGGAGCATGTTTTCACAATGCTCAATTCTGTTGCATAACCTCATTTAATTTGTATTTTATAAATGGTTCATCCACTGAGCAAAATAGGAAAGTGGGAGCTTTTGTCTTTTAAGTTTGATTGGACACGGTTTTATGAGTTCATGTGTATGACCTTTAATTTCTCAGACATTAACATTTGGCGTCATTTGAAATGTTTCTATGCTGTTCCGCTTGCCTTATATTTCGAGTAATTTTAGATTTTAATCAGTACTAATTCTGCATCTTCACACCAATTCTTCCAGCTCCATAGAGTACATATTATACACCACTGAGCTGCTCTAAGCACCCCCTTTTTACTTGCTCCTCATTTGCGGGCTCTTGAAGGTGTCTGGTCAGTGCTTCCTGAGGTAGGAGTGGTCAGCCCTGGCAGACTAGCCTCAGGCCAAAACAAGGCCTGCTGGGGTGAGCGACTCACTCAGAATAGAAAATGCTGCTCACTCAGCTTAATGCTTGCTCGCACCAGGACATCTGAGCATTTTCAAACACAAGAGGAGTGAAGTACAGATTCCGTATGGAATAGTGAGTCTAAATTTAGGCTGCTGGGAGAATTTGCCATATTTGTCATGTGGTGAACAGGTAAATTGTATTTGGAGACTGTGGATGTACGTTAAAATGGAGCCAAACATTTTTTTGGGAATCAAGATTATTCTAAAACCATCAGAATTTTTTTTTTTTAATTTACATCAACAAAATGGACTTGTATATTGCTCTGTAAGATGTTACAGAGTTGTAATGGTCATAGAAAACTGGCACATTTGATTTCCAGGACAGGAGGAGGAGTACAAATTATTAAACAGAAATTAAAAATCAATTAGGACCAGCATTAATTTTCAGGCTCATATTTGCCGGTTACATTTTAGTCTAGCTGGTGAACTGGCATTGTCAAGCATGTCCAGTGGGACTTCTTAATAGAAAAGTCAAGGACATTCCTATAGTCAATATTATTTTATGTAGTAGCTCAGTTATTTAATTGCCTGAAAATTGCTTTCTGTGAAAAAAATCACTATAAAGGGATTTCTAAGAAATAAAATCCATTAGTCATGGAAATTAATGTGAGACCCTGTCACATAAAATGTCCCATGGAAACCACAGTTAACAAATTGCCATAGTTACTGTTTCCTTTTAATTTATTTCTTTTTTTTATGTAGCAGTTAGTGGTGAATAATACCAATACCAGTTTTAATAGTTTTATTGCATGAACAAAACACAGATATAACAGTATACCCACGCCGCTATGCCACGGGGAGTGCAGACCAGAATCATGGTGAACAATAAGGGCCCTATCATACACCCGCGCAAGTGGAAGTGTGTTTGCTACTTTCAGTCTGGCGCTGTTCGCATTTTCCCGTCCCGTGCCATGTCGTTTAATTAGCAAATGCTTTTGCGGCCATTTGTGCGCCCATGGGCGTGCTGGTCTAAAAAAGGAGGTGTGATCAGGCGCATTGCTGGCACATTGATATTTTAAGGAGCTGAAAATAGACAGCACCATAGACCAACTCAAACCTTGTCTAAAGTCAATGGCGCAATATGCTTTTGATATTTAAAGAGCGCGTTGGTAGAAAATGCACCTCTGGGCGGGTCTACAGTGCATGTTGAATTTGATGGATATTCATTGCATGTATTAGAATTAGGCTACCTATTTGCAATTCAGCCTATTACTAATTATGAAATTGGCTAATTAATTGAAAAATTGTGCCAATACACACACATATATATTAACTGACTCATCGCATGGAGCTTTGGTGGATTCCTGCTTGTCTCGTAGATGATCTGCTCGCGTGATTTAACTTTTAAGCAGATCGTTTGAGAAGCTTGAGAAGCATTCAGCTTTTCTGCCAACAAATTCCACCATGTAAATAGCGATCGGCGCACGGACCATTTTTCCATCATTAAAATAGCAAAAGTGGATTTGGACACGCCATGCGCTTTACACTTTGCATTTAGTTCATTAAAATGAGGCAACCGGCACCAGGCAGTGCCGGGCCTGATGATCAAATAGGCTCCCGCAGAAACCTGTGATCTGGCCACCTGATACCAGAAACATGAAGCCAGAAACAGGGCTATCATACCAGCTGGACATAATGCCGACGAGTGTTTAGTAAACACTGTAGTCGAGCATTGCAAAGAAACTCACAGAAGATTAGTACACACATAACCACCAGCAATTTGATACATACATAAGTATATACAGAATTGATCATACTGACCCACCCTGGTTCCTGCATTGGAGCCCCACTCAAGGGGCGACTCCCTTTAGTCCGGACCATCAGTAAGTTGGTTACTGTGAACATAGAACCAACCAAAACATTATAGGTCCAGCATAGGAGACTGTTTGCAAGAAGTTCCCACCTAACTTCGGTCAGGTGGAGAGCTGGTGGTTACAGGGGAATTAGGAAGGGGAGGATACAAGCAGATGTAAAACCCCAAAGAGAATGAGTAGATACAAAGTATTGCACTGATTCGGAGGAGAACGCTGATGCTTCATCTGGATCACATTTCTTGGGTCATGCCTGCCTCCCCGTGACCCAGGATTCCTCCTACCCCTACCTGCAGGTGGGGGAGGAGCATGAGTCACGACACTAGCCTTTCTTTCTTCCCGATGTCTGCCAGGTTCATCCACAGATGTCTCTCTGTTACCACCATGGCCGCCATAGTCCTGCTCATGGTGGAGGCGGCCTGCTTGGTAGCATGGCGAGAGATCTATGGTGTGGCGCAGCTCAGCTCCATGATCAGGAGAAAGGCCTCCATCCAGGTCTCTTAGCAGATCAGTTTGAAACCACTCAGACAGATTCACCTGTAATTCTCACAAGCTCATTCTCCACCCTGCCTCAGCAGCGGCAGGTCCTGAACCACGGGATGCAGATGGCTGCCTTTCCCCCCCTTTTTTTTCCTCAGAAAGAGAGACGAATGAGAGCGGAGCTTTTTCATTGAAAAAACACTCACAATGCACGCAGATTTCTTCCTACAAGACATTGTGTGCTTGCTTTTTACCCAAACAAATGACGCAAAGATTGTGTGTCATCGGGTGTCAAATACCGCCAACACAGATGCACACATAGTCTAAACGCTTGCTAGTAGTCGCCATGATAGACAGAGAAAGATTGCTCTTACCAGTTCTTTCAGATACATGCTTCAAACAAAACAGTCAGTGAAGACAAAGAAGAGAATGAGGTGTTCTCCCGGTGCCTATTCATCCATAGTCGCGCAGGTAGTGATGTCAGAGGCTGTCGTCGGCCAACTCGTTGGTGTTTTTTGCTTCAGACACGGGTCATGACGAGGTGTTCCCCATAGCAACCCCAAGAGGATGCAGTTCTAAGTTCCCTTGAAAGGGAACTGTGGTGTCTCATTGGAAACAATGATACAATCTCCCTGAGTAGCATTATTAATTGTCATTAGTTGGATGGCCTAAAATAATGTCGCATACTGGCATTTTAATTTGTGATGAAGATTTTGCAGAAGTTTAAAATATTGAACATAAACCCCACACATTTTGGGATCAATCTGAAAAGGAGAATGAGCCCTAGTAACCATCTTCATACTCAATTAGTTATGCAAGAAATTGATGAAATGTTTGTGTTGAACAGAACTTAATAAGCCACAGAAACAAAGAACTGCTGAAAGCTCTCATTTCTCCCATGTGAAGAAAGAATAAAGCCTACAAATGCAATCAGCGAATAAATAATTTAAACATAATTCTCTGAGACGCCCATTATGTGTTTTTGAATTTCAAAGTCAGTAATGTCTTTCCAGTAAATTAAATGATATAATATACAATTTTATATCCAAAGAGACAGAGAGAAAGAAATAGAGATGTGCCAATTAGAAGAACAGAATTCAATTCATTTGGATAATTAATAGACACAACAATTTCAAAGCTAATTAGGATGAATTATACACACTGAGTTAATCAAACAAATGAATTGTTGATTGGAAAGTGTCTGAATAGTGTTCTATCTCTACAGTTTAGTGCTGAATAAATGTCAGATAGGTAGCTACAGGTCTATGGAAACGACATACAGACTTCTCTTTCTGCTTTTATTTCATAATTGCTTATTGATTACTATCGTATTGAGCACAGACTAAATTATCTTTCTGTTTATTGGTAATTGCTAAAGCATTTGCATTTGAACATCTCTCAAATATTAAATGTCTGTTTGTAACCCCACACTATGCTAAAGACATGAATGAAACCTAAAATGATTGAGGAGAGATATGCCTTTGCTTTTCTAAGTGATTAGACAGACATACTGCCTTAAGGGTGATAAAACAGGTTAAGAACCAAAGTCATAGAGACCAGCATATTATAGAAGCAGACTCTTTTGTCTTGGGCCAATAAGCAACCACCATAGCACCCTAGTATTGTGGCTCCATGCATAGCAAGCATACTAGTAAATATTTAGTAATGCATTCTTGTTGTTATGCCAGAGCTGCTATTGTTACCGGTTGCAAACACACACTCAAAGTGGGTGGTTTACACACGTACACACATGATAGGCGGCTCACGGATTGTGTTATGTGCTTGTGCTTCCTGTAGCCCTGTGGCGCTGTCGCTTCACTACTCAGAGCTGCTGTTTGGGGCAAGAAGGAGAATTATTTATTTAGCACACACCTCTCCTGTCATAGTTCATCTGCAGATAGCAACATAAGCACAGCCCAGAGGCCTGCACATCTCTGCACAATGAGAACAACACTGAAACCCTCCCTAAAAAAGCATGATCATTTTATGGAGAGTTAGTGAAATGAATTTCAATGGAAAATGTCAACTGGATTTCTTTAGTTTGTTTCTCACGACTTAATATATAATTTTGATGGATTTTATAGCGTGAGAATTAGACTTTCTAGAGATTTGAGAATTCACAACTGTTAGAGAAGATCCTCTTCATGGTCATGTTCAGATTGAATTCCGAGGGCCCTATTTTAACGATCTAAACGCAAAGTGTAAAGCGCAGGTGCACTCAGGGCATTTCCAAATCCACTTTTGCTATTTTAACAACGGAAAAAAGGTTCGTGCGATGGGGCGCATTTTTGGAATGGGTTGTCCCTCTTCTCTTAATGAGTAATGGGCATAATGTTCAATAGACCAATCAGAGTGTCATCTCCCATTCCCTTTAAGAGCGGGATGCACTTGCACCATGGCGGATCACTATTTACATGACGGAATTTGTTGGCGAAAAAGCTGAACGCTTCTCAAGCGAAGAAACTGATCTGCTCATGCGCGAAGTTAAAGTGCACAAGCAGATCATGGGGAATCAACCAAAAATCTGCGTGACGAGTCAGTTAATATAGTATATGTGTGTGTGTTGGCATGATTTTTCAATCAATTAGCCAATTTCATTCATCATTATAAGTAGTAATAGGCTGAATTGCAAATAGGTAGCCTAATTCTAATACATGCAATGACTAACCATCATTATTACATTTTTATAATTATGTAGCCTACACAATAATATTATTTTACACTGTAATCCTTTTGTTTTTAATATTTAGCATGTTTGTGTAATGCAGAATCCCTGTGTGTAATAAGCAAAGTCAACGCGCACTGTGTACTCACCCAGAGGTGCATTTTCTACCAACGCGCTCTTTAAATTAAAAAAAAAAAATATTGCGCCATTGTATTTAGACTTTAGACGAGGTTTGAGTTGATCTATGGTGCAGTCTGTTTTCAGCTCCTTAAAATAGCAATGTGCCAGCAATGCACCTTAACACACCTCTTTTTTAGACCAGCACGCCCATGGGTGCAAATGCATTTGCTAATTAAACGACGTGACGCTGGATGGGAAAATGCGAACGTTGCCGGACTGAAACTAGCAAACACACTTGTACTGCACCTTGCGTCGCATTGTGCCGGTTGTATGATAGGACCCAGAATGTTAAAATCATTTTTGTTTGAAGCTTTGTAAAGAAAATACAAGTGAGTGGCATATGTCAGACACAGACGAGGACACAGAGGATTCAGTGAAACAGTATTTAATGTGAATCTGGAGATGAACTGGGGACCCCGGTCGGAGACGATGTCCTCAGGAATGCCAAAGTGGCGGAATACATTGTGGAACAGTGCCTCTGCCGCTTCAAATGCAGTGGGAAGCCCTTTGAGAGGGATGAGTTTACATGACTTTGAGAACCTGTCAACCACTACCAGCACACAGGTGTAGCCTTGAGAAAGAGGGGAGGTCAGTCATGAAATCTATACCTATATGGGTCCAGGGACGTTCAGGAATGGGCAGAGGCACCAGTTTACCCTCCGGGAGTCTTCTAGGGGTGTCTGCTATGGCGCAGACGGAGCATCCCTTGAGGTAGCGGACGGTATCCAGAGCCATCGATGGCCACCAGTAACGTTGTTGAAGGAGCGAGAGGGTCCGCCTCCTGCCTGGATGTCCAGATCCCGGAGAGGTATGAGCTAAGTCCAGGAGGGTAATCCGATGTTGAGGGGGGACGAAGAGTTTCCCTCCTGGACCTCCCGGCGGAGCTGGGTGTTGAAGGTTTTCTTGTTCAATCAGATGATCAATGTTCCATTGGATGGGACTTACAATCACGGCTGGAGGGAGGATTGGTTCCGGAGATTCGGGTTCAGGATCTGCTTGATGAAGATGGGAGAGGGCATCGGCTCTATTGTTCTGAGAGCCAGGACGGTAAGTGACCTTGAAGTTGAATCTCGTGAAGAACAGGGCCCATCTGGCTTGGCGATGATTCAGTCTCTTAGCTTCACGGAGGTATTCCAGGTTCCGGTGGTCTGTTACTACCTCGAAAGGGAACTGGGCTCCCTCCAGCCAATGACGCCATTCTTCCAGAGCCAGCTTGATGGCCAGTAGTTCACGGTTACCGATGTCATAATTTTGCGCAATTTTGCGCATAATTTTGAGAAGAAGGCGCATGGATGGAGTCTTGGAGGATCCCCCTGCCGCTGGGATAGGACTGCTCCGACTCCGGTTGATGAGGCGTCCACTTCCACAATGAACTGTTGCTTAGGGTTAGGGTGGACCAGGATCGGAGCAGTCTTGAAGGCCCGCTTGAGTCGGTGGAAGGCTTCTGTGGCTTCGGGGTTCCAGGACAGAGACTTGGGCCGGTTCCGGAGGAGAGAAGTTAGAGGGGAGCTGAGTAAACTGTAATCTTGGATGAATCTTCTATAGAAGTTGGCAAAGCCCAGGAAGCGTTGGAGGTCTTTAATGGAACCAGGTTGAGGCCAGTGTGTAATGGCGTCCACCTTCCCCTGGTCCATCTTCACGCCTTGTGGGTCGATGATGTATCCCAGGAACTGGACTGAGGGCGTGTGGAACTCACATTTTTCCAATTTGAGGTAGAGGTGGTGTTCCCGGAGTTTTCGGAGTATGAGCGTGACATGTTGGATGTGTTCCTCCTTGGAAGTGGAGTAGATGAGGATGTCGTCAATGTAGACAATTACGAACTGGTTAAGGTATTCTCTGAAGACTTCATTCATGTAATTTTGGAAGACGGATGGACTGTTGGATAACCCATACGGCATGACCCGGTATTCGTAGTGTCCGGAAGGGGTAATGAAAGCAGTCTTCCACTCGTCCCCCTTCCGGATGCGGATTAAGTTGTAGGCGCTCCTCAAGTCCAGTTTTGTGAAGATCTTGGCTCCGCGTAGTTGTTCTAATGCTGCTGGGACCAGGGGAAGAGGATAGCTGAATTTGATGGTTTGAGAGTTGAGGTGGCGATAGTCGATACACGGCCTCAAGCCTCCGTCCTTCTTGGCCACGAAGAAAAAGCTGGAAGCGGCAGGGGAAGTAGATGGTCGGATGAACTCCTGAGCAAGTGCTTCCTGTATGTACTCCTCCATGGCCTTCTGCTCCGGGATGGACAGTGGATAGACTCGTCCTTTAGGAAGGGTTGCTCCAGGCAGGAGGTCGATGGCGCAGTCCCATGGCCTATGAGGTGGAAGTTTCGTTGCCAACCGCTTACTGAACATATCCTGGAACACCCGATATTCCGGAGGGATGACATGATCAGCCTCAGAGTCGGGGCTTTCCACTGATGTGGACTGGACTGGTAGGGATGACTTCTTCCCGGGAGGAATGACCTTGGGAATCTTAGTTGGGGGAGTGATACAGGTAGGATGACAGGATTGTCCCCATTTCACATGGATGTGAGGTTGGTGTTGATTTAGCCAGGGGCGTCCCAGGATGATGTCTGCGGTGGATTCCTCCAGCACCATAAACGTAATGTTTTCCTCGTGCAGGAGTCTCACGCTGAGGATGATTGTGGGGGAGAAATAGTGGACACGACCCTTGCCCAGCGGTTTTCCCTGTATTGTTGTTATTTTGAGTTCGACGGGGCTTCGATGACGTTTGGCACTTAGACGAGTTAATGTTTGCCGGTTGATGAAGTTCCCCGCCGAACCGGAGTCGATGAGGGCTTGTACTGAAACAGAAGAATGGAGATGTCTTAGAGTAACCCAGGTTTTAGTCAAAGGAGCAGTTAGAGGTGGAATATGGATGGTACTCACCGCTGGGCGTGGAGGTCGTACTGGACAGGATGGTAAGAGGTGTCCATCTCCCCCACAGTAGAGGCACAGCCCGGTGTTAATCCTCCGCTGACGTTCCGATGTGGATAGATGGTTAGAATCCACTTGCATGGGTTCTGGTGCTGGAGGAGCGACAAATGGTATAGCGGGCGGAGGAAGTACAGCGGGAGTGAGCGGATGACAGGCAGTGAGTCTCTGGGCAACTCTAATGGATTTTTGGATTAGACACTCAAGTCCCAGTGAGTCTTCATATACCACAATCAACTCTTGTACTCTGTCACACAAACCGTGGCGATATGCCGTAATTAAGGCGGTTTCATTCCAGCCGCTTATGTAAGCGAGTGTACGGAAGCGTACGGCATAATCACTCACGGATTCATCTCTCTGTTGGCAATTGTAAACAGTTGATCATGGACAGATAAGGCCGAAGTTTGTTGACCAAAGACGGATTTTAACTGAGAACAGAAATTTGTTACCGATCCGATAGCTGAGGAGTTAGAGTCCCAGAGAGATTGAGCCCATTGAAGAGCTTTACCTGAGAGCAGGTTGATGATGAATGCGACTCGACTGCGTTCAGTGGTGAATAAATGAGCGTTGGATTCCAGGTAGAGGGAACACTGTAGTAGGAACCCGCTGCAATCCTCCGCCGTGCCACTGTATGTCGCAGGTTTGGCCATGGGACTCGCAGGGGCAACTGAAGAAGTGACCGGCGGTGTAGCGGTGATAGTCGGAGCAGAAAGTTGAGTTTGTTGTAGTAGTGAGGACCGTACAGCGTTAACCAGTTCGGTGAAGGGATCCGCGGTGCGGTCCTCACCTGTATCTGGAGAGCTCTGCATTTGGTCTGGTCTTCTGTCAGACACAGACGAGGACACAGAGGATTCAGTGAAACAGTATTTAATGTGAATCAGAGGTTTAGACACATGTGAATCTTGACACGTGGAGGACACAGAAACAACACAACTTTCCTTCAGGTGAGTGGTGGTGCAGACGGTGACTCAGACGAAGACGATGGTAGTAGAAGTTCCGATGAGGATGAAGAGGGGAAGGCTGATCAGGTAGGTAGATTAATGTCGTTCAGGTAAGTGAGGAGATCGGTGCAAGACCAGACACTGAGTGATGGTGACTGGTGGCTTTATATGTGGTGCTGGTGATGATGCACAGGTGTTTAGAATTCGGGTGATTGGGGACGAGTGGGTGTGGCGTAAGTGTCCGATCCTGGGAGTGTAGCAGGTGTGGTTGTGACAGCATATCAAAGTCATATGTAGCAGTGCAAGGACGATTCAGACTTTATGTTGGCCGAAAACTAAAAAAAAAAAAAAAAACTAAAAAAAGAGAGAAAGACCAAAAAACAAAACAAAACAAAAAATGAACAGAAATAAAATATCATCATTAAATCAAAATAAAACTCATTTACTGCCATAAATATTGCTTGTATTTTGTTAATCCACAACTGACGTTTAAATGCAGTTTTCTCCATCACACTGGACATGGCAGATCAAGTACATTGCATTGTGGGATGCTCTGCTCCTATACTGCACAATGGTAAAATAATCTATAAATTTGCATGCTGCACAGAGTAAATTCTATATACTGCAGCAATACTGGAATGCTATTCTGAAAATAACTTATGAGTACTCACATGTTCAAGTTTTCCAGATAAAAAGCTTCCCCTGGTTAAAAGAAGTCAATTAACATTTGAATGTTATTCACTCAGATTAATCAGCGTGCAGCAGTATAGAGAAACAGAGTCTTGTGTCTGTTTTTTATGCAAAATAAATTAAAAATCAGTTCAAGCATAAAAATTAACAAGAACTGCTATGGGTTATTGCATTATGTCTGTTCATTAAAACAAAATTAGATTTAATAATTACCACTGATGTTTGCTCAGGTAAAACTTTTCAGTGTGTTGCACTCTATTCTTTTAGATCTTAATCTGTATAAAAACCTGTATTTTTACATATTTAAAATCAGTTACAATGACCATAAATTTATGATTATTGTATTTTCCCTGTTTACGCTGCCAAAAAAATATATATTTCCTTTTTTTTAAGAAATTAATTCTGTTATTCAGCAAGGACACGACAACAACAACAAAACTTACTTAACTTGTTTTGGACATTTATATATGTGTATTTAATAACTTTTGGACATGAAAACAAGTTTCTTCAATAAGATTTCATACATTTTAGAATGTCTATTAATAAACTGCTTGACTTCTCGGATTTTTGTCAAATTGCGAGAGAAAATGTTAGTATTAACATCTAACTTTCCTAACTGGCAGGTACCCCCATATGTGTGTGAGATCTCAGCAACCCAATTAGAGAACACATCTGTTCCATTAGAGAATCTAGACGTCATCCATCAAGTGTGTCATATTCATCTCACTTCCACTTTCCGTATACACATGCTGCATATTACGCTCAACAAGATTGCCAATTTGCTTCAACCGCATTTAAGTTCAGTCGCATATATAACCCCAGAGTTTATTCCTACCTGAGACACACAAGTTATATGAACTTATTAATTAATTAATTTATTTCTGTTTTTATGATACCTATACAGTGCCTTTCCCCCATCCACTTTTATTGTAAAGCAGCAGCTAAGTTATTCTGCTAAACTTCTTTTTTGTGAATAAACTGTTTTACAACTTACTTTTACATGATTTTACCAAATTCTGTGGCTCGGGCAAGTCAAAAGATTAGACTTTCTACTGTTTATGATATTCTGCTCCCCAGATAGGACTCTAACTTCTCTGTTTGTCTAATTTTAAGGGATATTTTTTTTTTGCATGGTCTTCTATCAACCACTGAGCCAGAAAGCAGCACTTCCTTATTATAAACTGTGATATAAAATAAATAACATTTCTGTCTTAGTGAATGTGAATAGCTGAAAATACAAAAAAAATGTTCCAGAGAAAAATAGAATATCTTCAGATGAAAGGCTCTCAGCGCTTGACTTGAACATATTCATCTTTTGATAGTTTGAATTAATAGACTTAGTTTTGTCCTCCATTAGTAGACTACAATAGAACAAGCCCTCTCTAATTCCACATTACTAATGGTAATACATTAGCATGCATCATGCGGATTCATTTCACACATTTACGGAAATCTAAATCCCTTGCAAGACAAATCGTGAAGACTCCGATAAAGCGTTCAGGCCTGGCCTTTATAGTTCTGAGAAAGCATCTGATGTGATCAGTATTGGGCTGGAGTCAACTGTCTGAAGACTACTTTCACACAGACAACCTTGAGATCAGCTGAGAGGGATTATTCGCTTTCAACTTTGAGTGCCATAATGGAAAAGGCCGGTCTTACCGTATCTCATTCTCTTCCCAGAGGTTCATCTGCCGTGCTGTTTTCCATTTCTTTACAGAAATACTTTTTTCTGAATAAAATGGTAAACCACACAAGATTGAGTTTCACAGCATCCTCCTCAAAGTGTGCTTTATCATGGAACCAAAATATCTTATTTGGGGATTCATTTATTTTTTAATTTGTATTTCTTTTTTGATGTCAAAAAAGTCATGAACAACCTCCGTAAAGTCTTAAAAACAAAGATACTGTAAGAAAGATTTAAAAAAAAAAAAAAAAAATTTACAGCAATGCTATAAAAAAACATATTTGGTTAAATAACCTTTCAGTAAACAGTTATTTAAAGAACCATTTCTTAGTGTTAAGAACATTTTAAAGATCTTAAGAACCTTTTTTTCATGATAAAGAACCTTTAGAAAGATGTAAAGGTTCCATGGACATTTCTCCATGGAACTATCAACGGCAATAAAGAACCTTTATTTTTAAGAGTGTATGTACAAGAATCAGATCCATGCATTTCTGAGGGATACTGAAGTTTTTCCAAGATATTTTCAGATGACAAACATTTTCAGCGTGTAATGTCTGTAGTGTCCACATTCCTCAGGGCAGCGTGGAACCTCAACACAAATACTTCATTTACAATGATGAATGTGCACAAAGTAGCACTATCTGTGATTTATTGTCATTTAGATGTTCCACACGCTTGCCACAGTGCAGTGTGCCAAAGAATTATTGTAGTTGCTATGTTTAAAAAGGTAGTAGCAGCCAACCCCAGTGGTGGAAAATACTCACATGGGTGTACTTGGCATACAATGGCCTTCTTAGGCATGCTGAAAAGAACTGATCACCAGCATATGTTGTGTTTTGGATTCTGGTCCCCAGCATGAGATACTGGTGTGATGGTGTGTCCCCACCAGACTGCACCTAAAACATAAATAAATAAATATATATATATATATATATATATATATATATATATATATATATATATATATATATATATATATATATATATATATATATATATATATATATATATAGTATCTTTAGATATCTGTGTGTGTGTATATATATGTGTGTGTGAATATATGTGGTTGAATTTGACATTAATAAATTATATTTTGGGATGTGTATATAAAATATTGTACTATGCATGTGTGTACTTATTTATTTATTTAATATGGTAATTATGTTTTTTTTTTTTGTATTGTCAAATAAACACATTATAGGGCACAGATGGAATCTGCAGATGAGCAAAAAAAAAAAAAAAGTTTGAAGGAGAAAATCGGTGTAGTTTACATTAACAAAAAGGGAGCTGCATTCTTATTGCCAGCTGGAAGCTCTATCAAATTAGTCAAAATATTTAATAAATGAATAGACAAGGTGCAGATGACTTGTAAAACTTTGTGTCTAACTGACATGCAAAGCTTTCAGTAGGGTTTTGTGCCTGCAGATTTTTGTGGGCTTGGTGATGGTGGTTAGTACTGAACAATTATTAAACTTTGATTTAAATGATAAGATTTAAAAATTTTCACAATTGGCTTTTGCATAAACAATGATTGATGAATATATATACACTAGAATTATTTTAGCATTATTTATGTGCTATTATAGTGTTTATGCAAATTTTGAATAATCTTTTTATTATTATATCTTCAGTTTTCATTTTAAGTTTTAGATTTATTTTATTTTATTTTTAGTGATTTTTGTCACTTTATTTTATTTTTTTTCCGTTTTAGGGTTGGTTCGAGCTTTGACTTAATTAATCTTACAGAGTGACACAAACGTATTTTTAAATAGTTTTGATTTTAGTAAACAATAACAACAGTTACTTAGGTCTGCAGAAATGCTTGTAGACTTTTGCAATGAGTGAAGAATTCAACAAAAACAATTAGCCCAGGCCCATTGCAGGAAGCTTTCGTGAATCTCGGAGTCTTCACATTGGGCTTGTACTGTCTCTAAGCACCTCAAAATCTATAGGCTTTAAAAGTATTAGTGACTCTACTTCAACTACACAGTCGCTCAACTAAACTCCAGCTGGAGATAGGAAGGGGTAAACACCAGCGATGGCTCAACCCTCTGTGTATTCTGTCAGGCTTGGGCAACCGTGCAACATGTTTAAGTATTACACCCTAGTTCCAAACTATTAGTAGCCCTTTCTCAACTAGAGTACACATTTAGAACATAATGATTCACTTAAGCAGCTGCCAGATGTTTTTTTATTTTTTTTATTTTTTTATCACCTCTATGACCATTTTCCCCCATTTCCCTTTCTTCTCTCTCACTTTCACACAGGCACAGACACTCATACACTGGAGGCTTTTTAGGTCTTAATCTTTAAAGCTTGTCCAGAGGAACGGAACGACTCAGTCCATTGGTGGAAAGACACGGCCTGCTTTATTGACTGCTTATCAACCCCTTTGGTGCGATTTATCGACACTGAGCTTCTGTATCTTGATGACACTGCTGTTGATGTCAAAGACATTTCCAGTAAGTCCATAAGCAGTACTTTCCCTGCTGGGTGATGATCAGAGCGCAGTAGTCAGTGAATATCTGACAAATAGAGATGGGAATCGAAAGAAGGAAAGAAGCTGGTTCCGATTTTTGATAACACTTGAAGTCTGCAAGCTCTAAGTGCACATAATGCAGTACAGCTCTTGGCTTATGATGAGTTGGACACAATAAAAATAATGATGGTGGTCAGTGTGATTCAGTAAATGAGTTAAGAATCAATTCAGTGAGTCATTATATTGATTCAATTGGACTGCACGATTGTTTTTTTTTTTTTATGTATTCATTAAAAAGAATCCTGTCAAAGCCTGTTTCTGCCAATTAATAAAATAATTAAGTGCGTCTTTTTATTTCACAAATTGTACTTTTTTGAGAAATTCTAAGAAAAAAGGATTTTACAGAGAAGATTTTAAAGAAGACACAATTGCTAGTTCTAATCTAACAATTCTGACTTGTAAACTCTGACTGTAAAAACTCGCAATTGTGTATTAAGTCAGAATTGCAAGAGATAAACTTTGAGGAAAAAGTCAGAATTGTGAGTTATATATTGCAACTTTAACATAGCTAGTAATTATTACTTTATAAGAC
The DNA here is from genome assembly GCF_023724105.1 of Carassius gibelio. Lineage (NCBI taxonomy): Eukaryota > Metazoa > Chordata > Actinopteri > Cypriniformes > Cyprinidae > Carassius > Carassius gibelio. The sequence continues at coordinate 11,708,452 of NC_068400.1, read as the reverse complement.
ATAAAATTGCAATTGTAAGAAAACACACAGCATCAGAAACACTCTTCCATAAGAATCAGCTGAGAATTTCTGAAAGAAAGTCAGATTTATTTGTTTAGGGCTTTTCACAATACACATTGTTTGAGATGGCTGATAATATTAGAAGTCTTTGTTCATGAATTGTTACACTGATTGAGTTGTGATTGCTTGCAAGCAGGGATGCAATGGAAATAAGTATTGACTATTTTGACAGTTTTTTTTTATAGTTCACATTTCATTCAGTTCAAATTACAAGCTCACACCTACAGTATATATAAAACAGAAATACACTTGTTTTCTCAGTAATACAGTAAACCATCCATACTCAATTCTTTTTCATTAGAATCTAAGCCAATTGCAGAATTGAAATGTCTAATCGACGTTCATCTTGATGTAAATGGCAGAGACACAAGATCATCACTTAAGCAAGATTACTCAAGTCTTAATAAGGAAGCACACCTTATCAAGAGTTAAAAAATTTAGCATCAAATATTGATCCAGAGTAGGGGATGTTTGCTTTAGCACGGCAAGGTGTCCTCTCCTTCTCCCAGCATTGTTTTAACAAGGATCCAGGCGAACGCAGCAGTCAGGCTTCAGGGACTAGAGAGACAGATAATATGCGGCGTGAATTCAAGATGAATTCGAATACGAAAGAGAGCAGAAACCTGCAATGCGGTAGAAATCAGATCTCTCCTCCCTCAGTTTATCCTTCGCTCTTGTCCGTCTCCTGTATGTGTAATAGGGAGTCGGTAATTTACGACATTAGTATGATGAGTATACACATATTCACTTCTTTTACGTGGATGCTTATACTCAGAGGGATTCCTGTCAGGTGGGATTACAGATGGGGCGTCACACAATGCCAAATACAAAGGTAATTAGGCCCTGCTTGCTGATATGTAGAGATTGCGGGCAATGAATATAGACATCAGATGAGATCAAAAAGGAAATGGAACATTCTGATGAAATGGGTTCAAAGGTTTGCATTGTTGCCAAAGGTTGTATCTCCACCATGGGCCAATTATATAAAGAGCCAGCGGAGACTGAATTTCAATTAAATACATGGCACGACTGAGATAAGCTACGTGCAGAACTCCTTTCTATTGGACAGGTGCAAGATAAAGGTTGATTTAGAAAAGAAACACATGAAACATAATTGAGCTTTGTGCTTGTTCCTACAAGCATATAAGGATGGCATTCATCCACCCATTGAAGGTTGTTTTTTCTGTATTTTCTACCGATGCTGAATCTAGTGTTATGGGTGCAACGATAATCCGCTTAATTCATGAATATGGAACACCGTAGTCATGACATTTTTGAAGTTGTTTAGGCTTTATGTCCTATCATGGCAAAGCTAATTTACATGTTATTTCATGAGGAAATAGATTTAAATCGGGATTTGATGTGCTCTAATAATATTGTGTTGACAGGTTCTGTGCTTGATGAGGGCAACTACGTTTTTTATCCCCTTAAGCCACGCTGCCTCTAACTGTTTTACTCTAATTTGTTCAAAGGGGAAAAAAAAAAATGTTGTCTATCATTGGATTTAAAAGAACCAAAACTCAGAAGAGAGAGCCAAACCTTTATTGTGAGTCATGCATTTTATTAGGAATTCCTATTAGCAATACATTGTCATGCTTATCATTTGGATATAGTGTTATATGCAATGTGAAGTTGAATTTGGTCGCAGTATCACAATTAAGTGAATACTGGGGTGAATTTAGAATTATTGCACTACGTTTTGATGAGTTTGAGTTAGTTTTTGCCTTATCTTTGGAAGCTGTCTTTTAGCATGAACATTTACGCATTTCTCTAATGAAAAGCTGCGTCCCAAATGGTGCACTATGCACACTATGCACTTATATGCTATGTACTCAGCTGTGTAGTGTATGAATTACCGTATAAGGTTATTTTGTCATTCAGCATTGGAGTCTAATGGCCCTTCCCGTGCCACTACTCTCAATATATATACTACATAATGGCATAGAAAAGTGTACAAGTACGCAAATTGGGACACACCTAAAATGTTTTAAACAAATGGTTAAACACCATCTTTTAGCATTCTCATTCATCTCACTGGCACTTAGTCAGCCAACACATACAAAAATGAAGCATGTTAATCTGCTATCTCTGGCAGGAATACAATGTCATAACTACAGACATGGAAAAAGTACAAAACAGATACAATTGATGTTAAAACATCTACTTTTAGAAATGAAACATTTACATTTAAAATATGTATGTTGCTTGCAACAAAATTAATCAGAATATATATAGTGTTGGTGGGCCCCAGACCAATCTAGGAAAAATTCTGTAGATTTTAAAACTAAATCCACCAATCTGGTATACTATGAGAGCAAAGTGAATAGTTTGGACTCCTTTTCAGTTTCCAAATGACCAAAATTTGTACTTGGAATTTAAAGTTGAGTCAAACCTATATAATTACTTATGTCTTAATATCTTAACTTGCTAAAGTTAAACCCTGGAGCATTTGGCAGTGAAACTGCAAAAACACTTCTCATTACAAATCTAGTGAATCAAACGCACTTAATTAAAGCACAGACTTTTGCAGTTAGACAAATGCACTAACCCATATTGTGAATTGGATTTTAGTTTGTTTTGACAGATACTTTATTAAATCTGTGGCGCAAAACACAATGCTAGAGATTTTTGTTATGATTTAATTTTCCATTCCTTTTGTAAAATTGTAAAACCAAATTGCTTATTGACAATAAGGTGGGGAGGAAAACAACAGTTCACAAATGAATAAGTATTGGAATTGTTTGTTTTGTGGTATTAATTGATTTGTTGTAATGTTTTATGAACAAATCCACCATTCAATCAAACCATTCAGGATCAGGCTTTTTCGATAGCACTAGGCCAGCAATAATTATGTCAGAAAATAAATGCACTTGTCATGCGATGGTTTCATTCCTTATCTGTATCGCCACCTGTTCATTCACGCCACTTGATTCAGGAGGATTTCTTGCCTGTGTGCCAAAAAGGGAGGTAGACTGCTTACAGAAGATGATCTAAAGCCCTCCATATTGTGTCACATATCAATATGAGTGTCATAGACGATGTTCAACTCATACATCAATTCTTTGTTTATGGCTTTGATTTCCAAGAATCCCTCTGCCGGCAGACATTCAAAAACGATACATTGTTATTTTCCCCCCTGGCCAGATAAACAATGCACATTGCTTCTGCCATCATTCTGAATGCAGGCTATCACATTAAACACGTAAACTTAAAACACTCGCCTGCTCACCAGCTACAGTCAGCACCCATTAGCAGCACTGCCAGCTAAGAGTCATTCAGGGTAACAACAAAGCACATCAGTGTGTCATGGCCAGTGCTCAGGCTCAAAGCTGTGGCCGTCTCCACCTGCAAAATGCTAATTTGACCCGGGTGAGTGTCCACACAGTGGGTGTGCAGATGAGCTTACTCAGTGACTGTCTGGCAAACAAAACCTACATTTGAAACACAAGATTTATTAAAAGGTTTTTTTTTTTTTTTTTGGATAATTTTATTCATGTAGCTCTCTCTGTGGTCAGTGTAGGCATCAGATTGTTCAGCACTTTTTGAGGCTTTATTAGTGACATTATACTGTATGTTAACACAGGATATAGAAAAAACATTTTTTCAAACCTCAAAGAAACACTTTTTAAATACATAACCAGTTGGAGTCACATGCATTATGTAATCAGATTATTTAATAGATAAATACTTGTTGAATTTACACTGCAATAAAAATAAATAAATAAATAAGTGATGAGTTACCTTTTTTTTTTTTTTTTTACCTTTTCAGCCAATGTTTATATATATATATAATAAAATACACAATATTTTGACAACAAAATTGGCTTGCAGTACTTATTTAATTTGTTTAATTTTTCTTTTTTTTCAGTATTGGATATTGAACTCTGAATTTCCTTATCAATATGAAGTCATTAAGCTCGCATTGAAAAGCTTTTAATTCTACACTAATAGTGGATTGATCCCAGTCATGTATCTGACTGCAAGTAACCAGTGTGGAGAGCAGACGCCCAGAGGTGCTGAAATACCTGTTGTCTGTTTCAGGTTGTCAAATGTCTTTTTGTACTTCCTTTAATGCTTTTTTGGTGTTAAATAAGCTTTTGTTCTACATATACTCTGTGTTAGAAAGATGTGTAGGTGCTTCTCTCATGAAAAAGAAAGAATAGGTGGGATATTGTTATGTAGAAAAAGGCTCTGCAATACATTCAGGGATATTTTAAACCCTAGAGCTACAGAATCAGCCCACATACCTTGCCATGAAAGTCAAAGCCATGTGTGGGAATATCCCCTGAAAATTAATTTCACTGCCGAGGCATTTATTACCTTTTAATTTCATCTTTTTTATTGCAAAAGAACAAGCCTGCAGGCTTTAACACTTCAGCTGCAATATATTCTTTTCCACCTGACAATTTATTTCATAAAGTAGGAGCAACTTGCAATTAAAAATTATATTGATGTATTTCACTCTTGTGAAAAATTGACCTCTGTCTGTTGATAAATATAATACTATTCTTCCCACATAAGCTTGAGATATCCATTAATATGCATTAAAATGTATTTCCCAATACAACAAAAAATCAACATCTTTTTAATGTTATGCACAGTATTGAAATGTTATTGTCACTGTTGGTAAACCGTGATCTCGGGTTGTTTACACTTTGTGGTGAATTCTGTGTGTTCCGCGTCTGCACTGATTAGTTGTGGGCATCTCCGTTAATTGTATCAGCAACAGCTGCCACTCATTACTCATCCACTATATAATGGCTTGTCTCACGTCCTGTGTTTGTGAGATCGTTGTTTCCTGTCGATGTGTTTTCCCCCGTCTGGCTTCTGTGCTGTTTGCGTTGGATGTCTGTGTTTCCCCAGAACCTCATCCACTCTTCGCACGTTCACTCAGCCATGGACACTTACCTTCGGCTCTATTCCCTGCAGTTCCTGTGCCACTCTCTCCTGCTGCCTCACGCCGTCAACATCCGGATTCCTCACCTTCTCTCCACCACTGTCTGGACTTGTCTCCGCTACACCATCCCTCTGGAGTGTCGTTGTCTCATCGTCATTGTGTGTTTATGTACCATCGCCATATCTTCTCATTAAAACCTATAACTCGCTATTGTTTCCAGACTGTCCTTTCACAAGCCGTCACAGAACGATCTCACCTATGGAAGCAGCGAGCACCAATACCCTCACCGACTTCATGCACCACAGTGTCAAAAGAATGGATCAGCAGCAGGAGAGTATCTCGAACACCGGACGCGCTGTCCAAGCGCTGGTGGCACAGGTGTCCGAGCTCACCCAGCAGATCCATCAGCTCACGTCTCCCACTGCACCCATCGCACCGCCTGCACCGTCCGTTCCCCCGGGGATTCCCCAGGACCACTTCCGGCCAGAGCCGCGACTTCCGGCGCCGGAGAACTATGCGGGTGATCCAACCTTTTGTAGAACATTTCTTAACAAATGCTCGATGCATTTTGCTCTGCAGCCCCGCACTTTCGCTACGGAGGAATCCAAAGTAGCGTTCACGCTCACACTTCTCTCTGGCAAGGCTGCCTTATGGGGAACGGCGGTGTTGGAGAATCAACACCCGTGTTGTGCCTCGTTCCACCTCCTATCGGATGAGATGAAGAGAGTCTTCGACCGGGCCGCGACCGGCAGGGTGGCCGCCCATCACCTCTCGGAACTCCGGCAAGGACATTTATCTGTAACCGAGTATTCCATCGAGTTCTGTACCCTGGCGGCCGCGTGCCAGTGGAACGAGGCGGCGCAGTGGGATAGATTCCTGCATGGGTTATCCGACCGTGTTCAGCAGGAGATCTACCTCCTCGAGTTGCCCCCTACTCTCAACGAACTCATAGACCTAGCGTTGCGGGTGGAGACCAGATTTAATCGTCTAGGCCACCAACACAGTCCTTCCAGGCCTCCCTTCTCGCCTGATAGGGGGCGCTTGAGTCGAGAGAACACGGTCTGTTCTGTCAACGATCACGAGCCCATGCAGGTGGGTCGAGCTCGGCTGTCCCGGAGGGAGAGGGAACGGCGGAGGTCCCAAGGACTATGTTTATACTGCGGAGGCTCTGACCATAACAACTACTCTTGCCCGGTAAAAGAGTCAGCCCGATAGTAAATCTGAGGCTACTATCGGGTGGGATCTCCGCTGAGAAGTCCTCACCCACATCATCGACCCTCCTTCCGGTGAGACTGCGGTGGAAGAATCAACATCATGAATGTCAAGCCCTTCTGGACTCCGGAGCAGAAGGTAATTTCATTGATTCTTCACCTGCACATCACCTGAACATTCCTGTCCTTCCTGTGTCTCTCCCCATCCATGTCACCGCACTCAATGGCCAGGAACTGCCTCACGTCACCCACTGTACAGAACCCATCACATCAGACAACCATCAAGAAACCATATCCTTTTTCCTCATGGACTCCCCTGTTGCTCCCATTGTTTTAGGTCACCCTTGGTTGTTCAAACATAATCCACGAGTGGAATGGGGTTCTAACACTGTCACATTGTGGAGTGAAAGTTGTCATGAGTCTTGTCTGGGTTCTGCATGTCCTGTTGTTCATGTTTCTGTTTTTCAGAAGGAGACCATGGTTTTGCCAAACGTGCCCGTTGAGTATCTGGACCTGAAGGAAGTGTTCATCGTTTTGAATTTACCCTATTGTACCGCCCGGGTTCCAAAAATGTCAAACCCGATTCTTTGTCACGTCTTTTTGATCCCTCCGCCCGTCCCGTTACTCCCGAGTGTATTTTGCCTGAGAGATTAGTAGTCTCAGCACTCGTATGGGAGGTCGAGTCGAAGGTCAAGACGGCCTTAGAAGGGGTAATGCCTCCGTCCGGTTGCCCACCGAACCACTTATTTGTGCCGGAAGAGCTAAGGTCCGAAGTTGTCCAGTGGGGTCATTGTTCCAACATGGCTTGTCACCCAGGGATAAGTAGAACTAATGGGTTGGTTAGACAACGATTCTGGTGGCCACGTATGGCTCGCGATGTCCGCGATTTTGTTTTGGCTTGTTCAGTTTGCGCCAGTGGTAAGTCATCTAACCGACCTCCTTATGGGCTTCTTCAACCGCTGTCTGTCCCTTCGAGCCCCTGGTCCCATATCGCTCTAGATTTTGTTACCGCCCTCCCGCCCTCTAATGGCATGACGGTCGTTTTGACTGTAGTGGACCGGTTCTCGAAGGCGGCACATTTCATTCCCTTGTCCAAATTACCGACAGCCAAGGAAACAGCGGTCACTGTTTTAGATCACGTCTTTCGGCTTCATGGCCTCCCGGTAGATGTGGTTTCAGACAGGGGATCTCAGTTTATATCCAAATTTTGGAAAGAGTTTTGCAAATTATTAGGAGCGTCAGTTAGCTTGCCGTCGGGTTATCATCCCCAAAGCAACGGACAATCTGAGCGAGCCAAACAAGATTTAGAGAGGACGTTGATATGTTTGGTCTCCAAGAATCCTTCTTCCTGGAGTCAACAACTCTCTATGGTGGAGTACGCCCACAATTCGTTGCCAGTGTCAGCTACGGGCCTCTCTCCGTTTCAGTGTAGTGTACGGTACCAGCCACCAACAGTTCCCAGTCTGGAATCTGAAGTCGCGGTCCCCTCCGCTCACGCGTTTGTCCAGAGGTGCCACCGCACCTGGACCAGAGCCCATGAGACTCTGCTCTGGGTGAGGGAGCGCACAAAGGCCAAGGCCGATCACCACCGGTCAAAGCCTCCCGTCTACGCCATGGGTCAAAAAGTGTGGCCTTCTACCAGTAACATTCCATTGCGATCTGTTTCTAATAAACTAGCTCCCAAATTTATCGTCCCGTTCACGATCACCAAAATCATTAGTCCGGTGACAGTCTGCCTCAAACTACCTCCTGCGTACAAGAGGATACACCCCGCCTTTCATGTGTCCAAAATTAAACCCGTGTTTTATGCACGTATTAATCCGCCTACTCCGGTTCCCCCCCCGCCGCGTCTCGTAGATGGGGAACCGACATATTCGGTTAATCGCATTCTGGACTCAAGGCGGAGGGGACGAGGATTCCAGTATCTGGTGGACTGGGAAGGTTACGGTCCGGAGGAGAGGAGTTGGGTACCTGCTAGGGACATATTGGATCACTCCCTTATTGATGAATACAATCAGCAGGTAGGCCCTTCTGGGAACTCCAGGAGGAGTTCTTAGAAGGGGGGGTGTACTGTCACTGTTGGTAAACTGTGATCTTGGGTTGTTTACACTTTGTGGTGAATTCTGTGTGTTCCGCGTCTGCACTGATTAGTTGTGGGCATCTCTGTTAATTGTATCAGCAACAGCTGCCACTCATTACTCATCCACTATATAATGGCTTGTCTCACGTCCTGTGTTTGTGAGATCGTTGTTTCCTGTCGATGTGTTTTCCCCCGTCTGGCTTCTGTGCTGTTTGCGTTGGATGTCTGTGTTTCCCCAGAACCTCATCCACTCTTCGCACGTTCACTCAGCCACGGACACTTACCTTCGGCTCTGTTCACCGCAGTTCCTGTGCCACTCTCTCCTGCTGCCTCACGCTGTCAACATCCGGATTCCTCACCTTCTCTCCACCACCGTCTGGACTTCTCTCCGCTACACCATCCCTCTGGAGTGTCGTTGTCTCATCGTCATTGTGTGTTTATGTACCATCGCCATATCTTCTCATTAAAACCTATAACTCGCTATTGTTTCCAGACTGTCCTTTCACCAGCCGTCACAGTTATGCGCTATTGTTTGTACTGTAACAAAATGTTAGTATAGATTTCTTACAGTAAAAATAAATTAATCATAGTTTATATCATTTATAAATTTATTTTGAACTATTTGTTTCTATTTATATATACATTGAGCAATTCGCTTAAAACTGTCATGAACCGATATTTCTTTTAATATTATTGCACTTAATAAACGTTAATGTGCTTATGGATATTATTATAAATGAGTCATATTTTTGCACAATACATAGAACACTTTCACTTCAAAAGAGCAAAGACAATCCTATTTTCCATGTTACACCTTTCTAAACTACAAAAGACATATTATGCAAGATTTGACATCTGTTGAGGCTGGAGTCGACACGCCGCTCTGGGTTCTTCTCTGTCCCTGTGATTAGCCAATCCAATCAGATGAACTACAAGGACCATTGGCACAGCTCTTTCTTAAAGCTCCCTTAAGAATCAGTGGGTCTTATCAGCACTGTTATCCCGTGCAATTAGCATGCAGATCTGCCCTCCACTGTTATTAGGAGGTTGAAGTTAAATTAATTAATTTGAAAGTGCAGGATGAAAATTAAATTCAGTGGTAGGATTACACTCCATGACCTTATCCAGCACTAAACACACATGCATCCTCCTCAGCTAAACCAACGAGCGGTGTCATAAGGGGGACAAGCGCAGAGCCGAGGATTTTTGCTAAATGACTTGATTTTCACTTTATCCCTTGTAGGACTGAGAATGATAGGAAGATCCTGTAGCAGCGTGGGACATAAGCAAACCCTTTGAAGTGTACAAATGGGTTAAAATGTGGGACCACAGCAGCACACTGCAACAAAAAGTATCAGGAGTAAGTATTCTGATACGCACAATGAAGGCCATAGAACCAGTTTATCTATAAACGGTAAAAAAATCAGTAAAAATAGGACACAATGTACTATGTTAACATAAATGAATGTGAATGTTTAATATTGTCATGACGGGAGCTAGGGTGACATCATCATCAGCGCAATAGCGGGAGTATGTGAAGTTTGTACAAACAACTGTTTTATGTCTCTTTTCATTTGCTATTAATGTTTTTGTATTTCTGGTGTCAGTTGTATTTTGTATATCAAGGTTTCAGTTTATTAGATTTAAGATACAACTATGTTTTATCTGGTTCATTATCTTTTAATGTTTATTTATATTACAGCATGTGGTTTGTGTTGATTGCAGGTGCACATATCAGTGGTCATTGCATCGTGTTATGTCTACCATAGTTCCATCATGATATATATTTTTTTTCCCATTAACCACACAGAGACAAGTAATAGTTATGTGCTATTTATTATTTCAAGTCTGTATTTATTTCCACATTGCAAGCTTTCATGCTACTTTCTCACCATATCCTGGTCCTGTGATTCCTCAATTCTACTAATACGAGGGGACTTATCCCTTGGTGATGTCGACATGCAAAGATGTCTTATGATGAAGAATTGCATTTATGATTTTATTGTATGTATTTTTAAGTTTGATGATTTAAATGGTTAAATGATCTTGTGTGTATGCTTCAAAGGTTTCTGGTATTGATGCCCTGCAGTTGGTATGGACTTGTATGTAATGAGCCTGTCTTAGGCTCAGAGGTGGGTAGTACCGAGTTACATTTACTTCGGTACTTTTACTTGTGTACATTTTTCCTCACTCGATCCCCATGTATGTGGACGAGTGTGTTGGCGCTTGAGACCTTTTTATTAAAGGGGTCATAGAATGCAAAATTAACTTTTGTTGTTGTTTGATCATAAATGTGTGTTGGAAGTGTGTGTAAACCAGAGGTGTGTACTAATGAGTTACATTTACTTGAGTACATAGTTTGGATAACTAATAGTTTTGGGGTATATTTAAAGATGGGTAGCCTACTTTTACTTGTACTTAAGTAAAAAAGTTTAGGGAAAAAATCTGTACTTTTACTTCGTTAATGTGGGTGACGCTCCTCTCGTTACTGTATCTTAATGCGATACAAGTTATAAATGTGTCACTTAATTCCAAACGCACCATCTACTTTTCTCTTGGCAATGAGCGATGCCCATTTACGAATTATTCATTTTTTTTAGTCAATTTTGTTCAAAGGCTTTATCAAACCAGTTGGCAAACCAGTAAATTAGTTCGCGAATCAGTTTGAACAATTCGTTCAGTTCCCTTCCGCACACGCTGAGTTGTTTGAAGCGGTTATCACTCAAGAGTTGTAACAGAAAGTTTAAGAACAAGAGCATTGAAGACGTGGCTTTGGATCTACACTCAGTTGAAAGCAAATCTGAAAAGGCTATTTTTTTCTAGCGATGAAGATCTTTATTAGATTAACACCACATGTGCTGTCTATGGTTCAACAGGTATAGATGGTCGCCATGTTCCTGGATCAACATCTTTTGATGATCCTGGATCAACATTATTGTCCAAAATTTAGACTTAACCCAATCCCTATCCCTAAACCTAACCCTACCAATAATTTATTCCTAAAATCAGTGGGCAATGATTGGGTTAACAAGGGTGTAGAAGCACCTAACCCTGATTGTAAGCCTATAACAGGTATTTCCTGAAAAGTTATATCTCTATTCTGATTGGTTGATTGAAATGTTGTTCCAGGATCATCAAGGATGTTGATCCAGGAACATGCTGTACTTGGTGAAATCACGCTCACCGGTATGGTCAGGCTACTTTCAATTACAGTACAAGATACCACAATGACATTACCAGTTTGTTGTACGTGTAACTTAAACATTTAATACAATGTTACATTTTTACATTAAATAAGCTTTCACCGAGTATGAAATGAATACCCTCTAAAACTACATTAGCTCTGTTCCAGGAGAGGATATTCAATTAATATTTATATTTCCACAGTATTTACGCTTGCAGAAATATACATTTATTTACATTTTGCAAAACAGACAGAAGAAGGTCTCTCAATGTGCATTTGGTTTGTTATGTTCAGATGTTCGGTAACTTAGCCGTCATGTGAGTAGATTTCATTCTTCTCCATGTCAGAGGTTATTTATACCTATATAATACATAATTAATATACTTTAAGATATAATTTAATTCAGTGATGCAGTTTTGCTACTTAATGGTGCCACCAAGTGATCAACTGTAAAAGAATTACAAATTTTACCTCTTCTCAACAGGGAAAACCACCAGCAATCAAGAATCACACACACACTATAATTTGCTGTTATACTCAATATAACTCCATAAAAAGCCTGAAACTAAGTTTTTTTTTTTCAGTATTCTTTAATGAATATAAGGATCCAAAGATCAGCATTTATGTGAAATAAAAAGCTTTTGCAACATTATACACTATATCATTCAAAAGCTTGGAGTCAATATAATTTTAGTTTTTTGGAAAATAAATTATAGAAATGAACACTTATATTTAGCAAGGACTCTTTTGTAGGTTCGAGTCTCAGGCCAGCAACACCACTGCTCCCCGGCACCATAAATGATGACCACTGCTCCGGGTGTGTGTGTTCACAGTGTGTGTGTGCACTTACCATGGGTTAAATGTGTGACTGGAGTAATGATGCTAAACATTCTTCTTTGAAATCTCAACAAATTACATTTTGAAATATATATATACAAATAGACAACAGTTAATTTAAATAGGTTAGTAAAAATTTTCATAATTTTTCTGTTTTGCTTTACTTTGGATCAATTAAATGCAGGCTTGGTTAACAGAAGAGACTTATTTAAAAAATATTAACAAGCTTACTGTTCAAAAATTGTTGACTGGTCATAGATACTATAGGCAACTTAAATTTTTCTCTAATTTCTAGCTTTTAAATGGCTTAGAAATCTATAACTGCTGGACATTAACAAATAATAATGATTTGTTTATATACTACAAACATGTTTTTTTTTTATTATCACATAATAAGGCAGAATAGTTTCTATTCTGTAATAAATGCTATGTAAATTGTACTGCATTGTTCATACTTTATCACCTGCTGGAGATTAATTGAAAAATCATATATTGTTGCAATCGTATGTTTAATGTCTTCGTGTTTGCAAAAGTTTCTGGGCTTTTTTTTCTGTGTAAAAACTGTTTTCATACAGCGATAGCTGGACGCTTTTGCCCATATTAGGAATTTCCTGAAATGACTTTCTGCGCGAGAGCGCTGTCCGGCTTCGAGTATGAATGAAACGCACACTACAGGAGTGTTTGCGCTCTGTGATGTCCATCTCGCTGTATTCTGGGTCCGAATAACATATCAAATTATATGCAGAGTATTCGTCTCTTTGAGTTTAAATCTATATTTATTCACACACACCTCTATGATAACAAACTTGACCGAAAAAGTACGTCCCCCGCGTAATCTACACCCCTGAAAAAATATCTCCAACAACACGTAAGGGTTAAATCAAACTTTCAGATTTGATCGTACAGATAAGAGCAATGCATCAAGCAAATCTTTTATGTGTATACAGACATAATAACAACAAAAATTTGTGCATTTATAAAATAAAGAAAACAATTCTATATATATCTTTACTGTCACTTTTTATCAATTTAATGCATCTTTAATGCAAGTGTCATTTTCTTTCACAAAAAAAAAAAAAAAAAAAAATCTCACTCCAAATGGTCATGTACATATCCATTTAAATATGCTACATATATGCAACAAGGCTAATTCAGACATTGTTATTGTGGCAGACAGGTGATGCAGCGAATAGATCTGTGCAAATTTCAGAATCGTGACCATTTCAGTTCATGAGCTGAATTTAAATTGGCCACACCTCACAGGAAGATGAATATTGGAAGTATTCTTCAATCTGGGCCATAAAATGAAAGTTAATTAAATGGCATCAAGGGAAACTGATTCATGTTGAAGAATCAACTCGAGCAGCATAGATAATAACCATCATAATTTCTTGTTTTGGATGCTAGTGTACCGGTGTCTCCTCCAGGCTTCTTATTGCTTAGCAAGTAAGACTAGGTCAAGAAGTTTCCATACTAGTCATACTCAATTTCTCACTGTTATTTTTGTTGTTATTCTTTCTTTATATTTTTTTTCCTTATGCTTCAGAAGATTTGAGAAACTATGCATGACTTGTATGTGCTACTTGTACAGTGCATTTATCTTGTTTCTTTTGCCCTTTTAGAGTTTGACAGATGCGGTCACTTGTCGTATGGAAAAATTACAATTTCTCCCTGTGTTTCATGGACGAAAGGTTATTCAGGTTCGGAACAACATGAGGGTGCATAAATAATTATTGAGTGAACATTTCCTTGAAGATTTGTTGGTTTTTCCTTGAAATTGTGTTGGACCACCATCTTGATTAGCACCAAATTCATGGAAACTAATTTCCTTTTAAGCAGAGTTTGGAAGACAGATGGACTCGACTTGATTATGCAAAATAAGATCCTGTCATGTGTTTGTTTATTGAAATTAGAATTTTACAGAGATTATCTGGTACACAAAACTCTACCTGGTTAAGCAAATAAATTTTTGAGCATAAAAACCAATTGTCAGATTATCTGTTCCATGACTGTACGGTGAAATCCGTCATGGTTTAATGTCAACATTACACAGCCCTGCGCTCATTAAAAATCTTTCACGTTTGGAATATATTCAACTATTTTCCCTGGCAGCACAGCTCAGAGCACAACGTCTAGACACCGCTGTACAATTTGAGAAGAAATCCAGGATTTGCTTTGCACAAGTTAATAAAAAATATAGGGTGTCTTGACATTGTTATTTTGCAGCTCTGAGAATATTTATTCAGTTAGGGAGAAGGAAGATGGTGATATGTTTTTTTTAAGGTAGCTCATTTCTATGGTTCACTGCACATAAACCAAGCGCCTCTTTTATTCAGACACTCTGAAGTTGGTGGTGATCCACACATCTAAAAGCAAAATTTCGTGACATTTCACTATCTCGGGAGAATTCTTTGGTATAGGAAAACAACCCAAGATTCCTTGCATTCATTTCTACTTGATGTTCTTTGCATTGCTCGATCAAAGGCCTTGCTCTGATTTTCTCAACGCGTCCCCCAATCAAGTATTCCATAGAACAATAATTTATTTTTTGATGGTGGCTCCATTTCCTGTTTTCATGAGTGCCTCGCTTTCAAAGCAGTTGTTATCTGCCATAGCCTGTTCTCCTTGAACTACAATGTCAGCCTCAAAAGGATTCCTTTTTTTTTTTTTTTTTGATTTATTAGACCTCACATCCAATTTCCAACCAGTCAGTCCACCAAAGTTGCATTCGTTTTTTTATTAAATACTTTACTGTCAAAATCTGAATGACGACGGGTGGCGGCGAGGTGTCCTTGATATCTGTTGATTGGGGTTGAAATGTATTAAATCATTTGAAATGTGAAGTTGTAAACAAACACTGCTGATTGAGTACTGTGGAAGCTTGAAAGGTCATTGTCGACTTCTTATATTCATTCGGTTTTTGGTAGTGGGGATACAGATGGCACGTCTAATAAACAACCCAGCGAGAGGAATATTGTCAGTGTCATCGTCTTCATAAATATTTATCAAAAACTGTGAAAACATGAAAGCTTAATTACCAAATCAAAACAGAAAATGGACCTCTATCAGTATGTGCCTAATTGAAATGGGAGCAGTTCATATGGAGTGAGCAGACTAAACATATGAAACTCAGTGAACAGAGAGAGACATTGAGTAAAACCCAATGGGGAGGCACATGCTAAATTATTCAATTTTTTTTTAATTGCTTAAACTCCACAATGAGACATCATCTACGAGAGAGAGCAAAACACAGCTCAGAAACGTTCAGAATTGAATTAAGCATTTTCCAGTTTCATTTTTATTTTTGTTAATTACACAAATATGTTATCATATTACACACTGTATGCAGCAAAGCAATTTTTTAGCATCATTATTCAGGCCTTCAGTGTCACGTGATCTGACAGAAATCATTCTAATATGTTGATTTGCTGCTCCAGAACATTTCTGATTATCACCGATAAAAACAGTTGTGCTCAGTCATATTTTTGTGATAAACATGATACTTTTTCAAGACTTTTAGCTTCGAAAGTTCAGAAAAACAGCAGTTTTTTTAAATAAAAAAATATATCGTAACATTATTTATTCAGAGTATCTATTCACACTATAAGTGCAAATAGCCCACCTTGTTGGTAGTGGCTATTTATACAAACTCCGCCCACCAATGAAGACTGATCGCAATCTGACTTGAAACAATGCATGCCGGCTAGAAATTTTGACTTGAGACTGCACTGTTAATGTAATGCATTATTATTATTATTATTATTATTATTATTATTATTATTATTATTTTAAATTTGCCATTGTTTTTCTTCCATAGGGGGAAAGGCATTCTTTTTCAATAAAAAATTGAAAATTATAAAAAATGTGAAAATAAAGTATCGGGTAGGGTAAATGCAGGGAGGGCTTTCCCTTTAATAATTTGAATTAAAATTAAAATTGTATTGCGTACTGTCTTATAATGTACTACAATACTGAAGTGCAGATAATTGCCACTATTTGCATTAAAGGTGCAATAGGTGAATTTTTTCAGCAGTTAAGAGCTAACATCATGCTAACTGTATAGACTCATTGTGTAGCCTGGTAAAGCACTAAAACATGTGTGAAATGTTTTCAAACTTTTCTAGAATTGTTCAGACGCTACAATCAAAAAACCTTGATAATAGAAATGTTACTTTTAAAGGAAAAAAAACAGTTTTTTGAGGTAAAATGTGATTACCTCTCATGCCATGTGTCTCTCTTCTTTGGAGGATGAGTAAAATTGATGGCTTTTTAAAATTATGTGGTCACATGACCAATTTCTTCAATGGTTTTCCAGAAACAAAGGGTGGAACGACTCCCCCCCGGCACAAATCACCCCACTCTCCACTAATATGTAGTTATTTTAAATTATTATTATTATTATTATTATTATTATTTGAATATTTTTCTTGTGTCTC
Organism: Carassius gibelio; assembly: GCF_023724105.1. NCBI lineage: Eukaryota > Metazoa > Chordata > Actinopteri > Cypriniformes > Cyprinidae > Carassius > Carassius gibelio. Next base: position 11,691,747 of record NC_068400.1, on the reverse strand, counting down.
TTTCAATCTGGACACTGGTGTGTATGCAGAGTGAAAGCAGCACACGTTCATTGCTCACTGGCAGCATCTCTAGTGTGCAGCTGAACCGCTGCTGAAGGTTGTAATGCCCCTGTCACTGTCAGCTTGTCACACACCTGC